>NC_069505.1:121654602-121869602 GCF_027579735.1 Bombina bombina
AATCAATATTCAAAAAATATATATAAACAAAAAGAATACACATCTCTCATAACTCTGCAATTGATGATAAACACTTAATTATCTGAATCAAAGAAATGAAAATCTGAACACAATGAAACAGAATAAGTTTGAAAAAGTTAATACAAAGTGAGGATTAAAGTTACATTATTTTCTGGTATACTGACAGGTGGGCGAGTCACAACCCGTAGATGAACACTGTGTACAGACGGTGCCCTTATCCATATCTAGACAGATAATAGCAAAGTATTGAAGTAAACTCACATTTGAATGCCCTACCAGTTCACATTTATAATGAATAACCATAATAATGATCATATTAACTTATCAACCGTTAAATGTGATTACAATGGCCCCTTAATGTTGAACCATATAGCAGAATAAGGGACCACAATATATGTGATCATAAGTTTTATACCCCACAGTTAGAGCTAAAGTAGCATCTATTGTGTTATACTATCAGATGGACATATCTTATCCGATACAAACTATATCCTAGACTAGATGTAAATGTGTGATGACATAGGACTATAATAGTCCAGTACTTAAGCACCTTACAACTTGACACAAGTGATACAGGACCATGATGGAGTTCTAATTAGCTATACATCCAGGTATATGTCAATATAATTAACCAATTAGTAAAAACCAAATAATGGTTGGGAGCAAAGTTTATATGCGGGGGTATAAATGGTGATATAACTCACAGGTATCAAAGAAACTAACCTGTGGTAAGGAGAATACCTGCTGTAGATCTTAATAAATAGAAAGATGGCAACAAAAAAACAATAATAATGACTATAGTTATTTCCAATAATCCCCTTCCACATTATCTCTGCCAAAAATTGATTATATCAAACTCAGAGTTGAAACCAGAAGGAATCAAACTATTGAGCTTGAATATCCAATAAATCTCCTGCCTGCATAGTATAGAGAGCTTATCGACCCCCCTTGGAGGTCTTTTTACCTGCTCTATTGCCTGCCACCTAAAGGTACTAACATTTTTATTGTGAATCTCCATAAAGCGTCTAGAAAGTGCAGAACAAGCTCTTTCCCAGAAATATATGATAGATGCTCTCTAATGCGGGTACCAACCTCTCTGGTGGTCCTACCTACATACTGACACTTGGTACATTCAACCAGATAAATAACAAAGGTACTCTTGCAGTTAATACATCCCTTGGTATGAAACTCCTCACCTGACTGTCTGGAATTAAAGGTTTGGCACAAACATGCAACCCTTTTCCACAGTTTGCCTCAACTTTTTGACACCCATTAAACTAGGTAAATGTTTGTTGATAATCTTACAGACTTGCTCATACTGATTGGAAAATGATGTAACAAATTTTGGTTTAGACTGATCAGATGTCATGTTAGTCCACTGGCTCCCAGGTTTGTCTTTTAATAGGGAAGCCCTATCCATATGCTGTACTTCAAAAAAGCCTTTAAACAATTCTTTTTGGATATCCTCTCCTTCTGAACCTATCACTCAAATCCCTACTCTCTTCATGAAAAGAACTTTCCAAAGTGTAGTTACGCCTTGCTCTCATGAATTGTCCCTTAGCTATGCCCTTGAAGACATGCCTAGGATGGCTACTACGAGCATGCAAAGGACTATTGTCTGCAATGGGTTTTCTGAAGAGAGCATAGACTACCCTGCCAGCTGATGCAATACCTTTTAGGGAAACATCCAAAAAGTTGATACTATCCTTCTGCCATTCATAGGTAAACTGGATACCCAAATCATTGGTAGCGGTTATCTATCTGCCAAGGTATTTCTTTAAGGTATCTTCTATCTCATCAGTTAAGTGTATGTGGTAGAGGGGTTTTACTTTATGCTGAGTATAGAGCTGGGTTACTGTTTGAGTCCACTACAGTCTCACTCTATCTTAAAGGGCCACTAAACCCAAAATCTTTCTTTCATGATTCAGATAGAGAATACAAATTTAAACAACAATACAATTTACTTCTATTATTTATTTTGCTTCATTTTTTAGATATCCTTAGTTGACGAAATAGCAATGCACATGGGTGAGCCAATCACACGAGGCTTCTATGTGAAGCAACCAATCAGCAGCTACTGAGCATATCTAGATATGCTTTTCAGCAAAGAATATCAAGAGAATAAAACAAATTAGATAATAGAAGTAAATTAGAAAGATGTTTAAAATTGCATTTTCTTTCTAAATCATGAAAGAAAAAATTTGGGTTTCATGTCCCTTTAAGGCTGTTTATGCTGGCAAGTTTGTACTGAACTGTTGTTTATTCCTGAAGCTTATACATTCCACTAAACTTTGTGCATCATTTATTCTACAATTGACATCTGTCAACAGAAACTCAATCCCTTTTGTTAAATACTTTAGTAAAACTAGGACATGAATAATAAAGCTATAGGAGGCAGGGGATTGTGGGTATATTGTACATGTGTATGCAGTTTATTATATGTATGTAGTATACTGTTAAATACTATAATATGTAGGCAAAGTATTTTTGTCATTTAAGTTATTTATTTTTTTTGGTTACTTTTCAATATTGTTTGCAGGTTTCAGTTCATCCTGACATTACATAGAAAAGTAGACTGTTAGGCCACCATGTAATAAAGGATGGGCAAACAAGGTTCCCAGTTAGGGAACCTGCATCCACTACCTGAAGTTACTTTTGCACAAGTGTTTTTTCTTTGTGCAGTGCGCAAGAGAAGGGCTTATCAGCTTTTCTGAACATACGAATTTGGCGTGATTAATTTCCAGCACCTCAGAAGTAGTGGTCATTTGCCTTCTACTTACTAACTTGCAGTAAGCAGGCTCTCACAAGGGAGACTGCATTGCAACAGTTCCAAAGCTGTGTTCGCTGCTTAGTACATGGAGCCGTTAGAGACAGGTAAAAAAAAAAAAAAACTCTTTATGTTTGCTATTATCAGACGAGATTTAGTTGGCCTTAAGAGCTCATTAAAGCATTTTATTCTCTATTTATTTTCAAATATAAAGTTCCCAAATGTAGGGGTTACATATGTCTACTATAAAAATCAACACATGCTGCAACTGTAATTTAGCAACATACAAATTGAGGCTATAGGAAGCCTATGTAAAGTAAAATTTTCAAATAGAGGCAATACCCAGGTGGTAACATTTATGACATAAGGCTAAATTATGAACTGAGTGCAATGTATCTCTCCTGCATCAAATTTGCTAGAAGTAAGCTTTTTGCTAGTGTCTGTTTGAGATTTTAGTACAAGTTGAATGTTTTTGCACGAGCTCTAACCCCGTACACGCAAAAAGTCAAACTTTAAATATCGCAAACGTGTTAAAGTATTCACCCATAGACTATATATCTATATCCAGTCCTACCTGAAATATTTGTTTAAGCTTATAAATTTATTGAAAACCCAAGTTATAGATGCATTTGACTTACTGGTTACCATGGATGGGGTAAGTTTGTATGCTGTAATTCCAAATCAACATGGTATTGAAATGGTTCAACAAATGCTTATTGATAATCCTATATATAGCAGCACACCAATTGAATTTATTTTACACCTATTAAAACTATGTCTGGAAAAGAACTTTCTCAGTTTTGAAGAAGAATTTTTTCTTCAAACTTTGGGTACCGCTATGGGGTTGAGCATGGTCCCGGCATATGCACAATTTATATATGGCAATGTATGAAAAGCAAAATATTTTTGGCCACCCGAACCATTCTATTCGGTTTTATCGCCGCTATATTGACAATGTGTTTTTAACTTATATCTTGGTTTAATGCATTAAACTTGTTAGACTCCACAATTAGATTTAAAATCAAATCTAATATCACAAAGTGACAGTTAAAAATGTATTCTTACATTACACAAGTTATCATCCACAATCACAAAAAGATGGGGTAAGTTCTTCCCAGCTTCTGCGGGTGGTGCATAATAACACCAAGGATACCCGCAAAAATATCCAATTGGATGAGATGACTCCGAAATTTCTCTCTAGAGGATACCCACAAAAATTGATCACTGAATGGTGTTCTACGGAAAGGCTTAAGACAAAAGGAGATACTACTGTGCGCAGAAAAATGATAATATGGAACGTATGAATTTCATCACAAAATACACACCAGCTTCTAAGTTTATGGAGACAACTATTAAGAAACATTGCCAATAAGAAACAATATCGCCAATTGTGGCAACTGACAACAGTCTTCCGTTCTGAGGGATGTTTCCACCTAGGATGGTATGCAAAATGTCAAAGAACCTACGGGATATTTTAGTTCCAATCCACTGTTACCGTAAAGAGTCATGGCTCCCTAAGGGAAAACCGGGATGCTATCGGTGTGGCAGCTGTGTCACATGCAACAGCTTAATTACTGGACACAAATTTCACCATCCACATACAAATAAGATTTCAATATTAAACATAGGCTAACATGCTTATCAGAATACGTGATTTACATGATTGTTTGCCCTTATTCTCTGTGCTATATTGGCAAGGTGACCACTTCATTCCAGGAAAATTTAGCAAATCATAAATCTGCAATATGACAGGCCATCAAGAAGGGCGGCTCGGACCAGCCTGTGGCCTGACACTTTTAGCAAGCTGGACACCCGGTATCCTCATTAAGGACTATGCTTATTGATGACCTTCCAACCCTGAAACATGGGGGGATAGGGCACAGCATTGCTAAAACTAGAAGCTAGATGGATATTTATCCTGGACACGGTTCACCCTAGGGGGTTGAATACCATGGTGGACTTTGCCTGTTGCTACAGATAACTTGTGGGTATCCATCTCCTCCTAACAAACCACAGAATAAGTTTCTACCTATTCCTTGATAATTGAAGCTGTAAATATTTGGGTATACGTTGTATCTTTTACTGTTTCTCTCTTGGAGCATTGATACTTATGTGTATAAAGTGTTTCTAGTGTGATATTTGGTTAAACACATGGAGGCCTATTTATGAAATGTTTGTCGGACCTGATCCGACAGTGAGGATCAGGTCCGACAGACATCGCTGAATGCGGAGAGCAATACGCTCTCCGTATTCAGCATTGCACCAGCAGCTCTTGTGAGCTGCTGGTGCAACACCGCCCCCTGCAGACTCGATTGCAGGCGGGTATCAATCAACCCAATCGTACTCGATTGGGTTGATTTCCGGCGATTCCTGTCCGCCTTCATAACTGCTGTATCTGGCGAGACTGCAGGCTCGCCAGAAACACGGGGCGTCAAGCTCCATTCAGGAGCTTGATAGATAGGCCCCATAGTCTTTTCCCTTATTATTATGGATATTAGTAGATGTAAATCTGTTCCTAAAAATATAGGGGATGTGCTGTTTGTAAAGGATATTGGCATAGTGATTATGGATATATGATTGTTATGTTAACCCGTTACATGACTAATTATTGCGCATTGACGTGGTATTCTGAACTACAACCTACCGTGTGCTTTATGTGTATGTAGATTTTTTTTGTAGCCAGCTATTGCCCATACATCTACCTGCATGCCCAGCACTGTCAGTCTGTTTGTTAGCTGATTGCTATGACAACGGTGCGATTACTACTGATGTCATCAGGACGCGCACACACAGGAGTGTTTCACACTGACACGTGCTGCGCAGTGAGTGAGATGATGGCTCCAGCTGATGATCACAGGTGTGTAATTATGAGTTGTGTAAGGGGGTATTTAAGGGTGCTATTGAATACACTTTGTTATGCCTGTCTGGCCTCCATTTGAGGAAAGCTCACATTCGATCTGAAACGTTATGGCTATGGGCCTGTTTCACTTATCTGTTTATTAAAGGCGTTTTGATAATTTTCCCACCTGAACTTGGCTGCTGTGTATCTTTTTGGATTTGCCAAGCCTGGATACAGTGAGTGTGAATACTTGTATACCTTTGAGCAGAGCACTAGGTAGTTGTTGATGCTGGTGTGTGCCATTCCTTATGGACCTTGATATATATATATATATATATATATTGAGCCAAGACAAAGTAAAATATGAGGGGCGCTCAGTGTGAAGAAGAGTGTATGTTGACAGAAACTGGGTGGTATGAACTCAGCCGAGAATATTGTCAATAATCGCAATAAGAACAAAAGAAAGTGGGAACAATGTATCAAGTGGTATAAAAAGTGTTCCCACAGTTGGTAATAACCAAATGATTGAAGGTCGGAGGGGTCTAATTGTAGTCGCTATAAATTGTTACAATATACAATATTAGACTACGATTCAAATATGGAGCACACGATAATAAACCATAAACAATAAACACTCATAGATAATATATTGTGCAAAAGACCCCAAGTGACAAAAATACAAATGAAATGCGCAAAGTACAAGTGTTAGACACACAAATAGTGATAAAATGACAGTCCTTAGATGATACTAAGTAGAAGTGGTGAGAGTCCCAAAGCTGTGTGGCACACTTTCCCCTCAGGGGATTCAACTTACTCTCCTTAACCTCAATCAGTATGAGGTAAGTGTCGCACAGGGTAAGTAGAATGAGCTCCTTCGTGGTATCAGGTGTCCACCGGCTTGGAAATGTCTCCCGGCACCTCCGCTCACATATATAAATGAGAAGAGAGAGAACAGTAATAGTGCAACCCTGTTAAATGAACAGTACTGTGCACAATCAAACTTTAAGAATCTTACTCACACAGTACAACCTCAGATGTATATGAGGTATTTTATTAGCATCAATGAATAAAACCTAGATACAGTATATCCGCTATTGCATTACAGCTCCTGCGGTATTCATGTAAATAGCAGTCACTATTACAAACTGTGTTAAAAGCGAGTTCTTTTCAAAACATCCACAGTCCAAACTACCGTTATCTGGCATTGGCTGTGTGGTGAAACAAGAAGTCCTAACGCGTTTCGAAGGTCTGGGACATATACGACCTTCTTCTTCAGAGGAATTTACCGACTGTGTAGTTATCCGTCGGATTTGTAGTGGAGCTGCGACACGCCCCAGTCTGTTTCAATTGGTTCTCAATGAATCACATGTCATCCGGTTACAGGTACAGTATGAAGCTTGTCCTCCATAGTTGTTACTGGCTAAGATGGATAATCTTGTTTGTATAGTCCAAAGATTATTGAGGCTTTTATGGAGAATGCACCGTATCTATTAAAAAGCGGCCAGATAGTTCTTATCCGTGCTCATAACTAATTTACGTTACATAGTTAAAAAAACTCTATTTGTTAATAAATAAATAAATACAAAACACAAAACACACATCATGTAGAATTACATTTTTAAAATTGCATCTTAGAATTGCATCTTAAAAGCGGAGATCACATTAACAAAAGTTAAAGAAATTTATTTAAGGAGATTTATTTAAAATAGAGAACAGTTATGCTATTTGCTCAAAACTTGTGTTCAAAGTAATATTGTTCCAGGGATATGAACGCGATATAACGCTATTTATCTTCCTGCCCAGATCACATTAGTTGTAGTAAAAACTAACCTATATCTGCAGGCATGAATATGAGTATTATAGTGTTTCCACTGGTAGTGTGTCCCTTTCTATTAAGAGCTAGCTCTTTAAATTTTAAAAACATATATACCCTATAAAATAATTTATTAAAACCCCTAATTAAGACTTGATAAATTTCTAAATATATATACTTTAGGAATACATGATTTTATAATGGAGGATACCATGACTAAAATTATCTTTCAAAATTAAGTTTTAAATTTTAAAATTAGTGAGAGTAAAACTATACCTTCAATGGCCAACATGAAAGGAGGGGAGAATGTTTCCAAATACCAGGATGCCATAGTTATGGTCTCATATTTTGGCATTGTACAATCTTAAGGGATTAGATAATTTGGAGAGTACAAATGGTGATTGTGTATATCCACTGTTGATTTTCTCTTTTTTGGGGACTTTTGCTGTATGAATACATATTTACTTACATTTAGTACACTCATTGTGTGTATATATATGTGTCCATCCCTTTATCATGTTAGGAAAGCTGCCAGGTCTATGTCTTTATTGAGACCTTTCGGGTTCAATGAACCTAGAGTATAGATCCAGTATGTCTCCCTTTTTCTAAGTTTTAATTCCCTATCCCCCCCTCTTTTGTCATTTTGTACACACTCGATTATTGTCCCTTTTAAACAGGTAGGGATTTGGTCATGTTTTTCTCTATAGTGGGCTGATAGGTTGTGTTTCTTCTCTCCAGATTCAATGTTATTAATGTGTTCTGATAACCTCTTTTTAAAAGGTCTTGTGGTCCTCCCTACATACTGTAGGCCACACCCACATTGCAATAAATACACGACATATTCTGTTCGACAGTTACACAGGCTCTCAATTTTGTAATGTTTATTAGTCACTGTAGATATGAACTCCTTAGTTGGTTTATTTGATGAAAAATGGTGAGAGCAGGCTATGCAGTTTTTCCTGTTGCATTTAAAAAAGCCAATTGTCTCTTTATTTAGCCAATTGGTTTTAGTATTGCCTCTAGATTTTAGTTGGCTTGGGGCCAAGATACTTTTCAGATTTTGATTCCTTCTATATATTATCCTTGGTTCTTTCGAAGTAATTGGATTGAGAAGGTTGTCTTTTTTCAGGACATGCCAATGTTTTTTAATTATATTTTTTATTTCCAATGCGCCTTCATTATATGTGGTCACAAAATTTACCTGTCCAGAATTCACACTCTCTTTCCTTTGTTTTTGGTTGTTATGTTGTCCTGTATTGAGTAGTTGTTTTCTGTCCATGGTCTTCACTTTATTTATTGTTTCTGATAGATTGTACGAGTTGTATCCCCTCGCTTTGAATCTTCTACTGAGATTCTTTGCCTCTTTGTCATAATCCTGTGTTTTTGAGCAGTTTCTTTTCAGCCTCTGGAATTGTCCCATTGGGATGTTCTGGATCCATTTCCTTTCATGACCACTTTTTGCATGGAGATATCCATTGCTATCTGTGTCTTTTTTGAAAAGTTTAGAATGGATCTCATTATTCTCCTGAAATAAAATAACATCCAGGAAGTCAATCTCGTGTGAACTTGTCTTGCTTGTGAAGGATAAGTTGAAATTATTTATATTCAGTTTGTTCACAAACTCTTCCAGGAGAGTGGAACTACCATCCCAAATTAGGATGATATCATCTATATACCTGCCCCAAGCTACGATATTAGGCAAATAGGCATTATTTTGCCAGATGACTTCCTCTTCCCAGAGGCCCATATAGAGATTAGCGTAGCTTGGGGCAAATTTTGTCCCCATTGCTGTTCCGGTGACTTGTAAATAATACTCCCCTTCAAAGAGGAAGAAATTCTTTTCCAAAGTGAATCTGATGGCTTCTAGCAAGAAGGCCTGTTGGTGTATATGTAGGCTATTATCTTTTTCTAGCCAAAAACCAATAGATTGAATCCCCTTGTCATGTGGGATGTTAGTGTAGAGCGCACTAACGTCCATAGTGGCCCATAAATAACCATCTTTCCATTCAAGGCTGCTGAGTTTTTCCAGGGTATCTGGGGTATCCCTTAGAAAAGATTTCAATTTGGGTACTAGGGGCTGTAGGAAGAAATCTATGTACTCGGAGAGTTTAGCTGTCAGGGAGCCTATACCCGATACGATTGGTCTACCAGGTGGTTGTTGTATACTCTTGTGGACCTTTGGCAAATGGTAGAATATTGCCACCACCGGAGTATCGTTTTGGAGGTATTTCCATTCATTTTCATTTAGAATCTTCAGGTCTCTTGCATCATCCAAGAGATGTTTATAGTTTAAGACAAATGTATCTATTGGATTAGATTTTAGTTTTCGATATGTATTTGTGTCTTCCAAAAGTCTCCTTGCTTCCCTGAGGTACTCTGTTCTATTTTGGAGCACAATTCCTCCCCCCTTATCCGCTTCTCTGATTATGATATTATCGTCATTTTCAAGGGTTTTAATAAAGTCTCTTTCTCTTTTAGTCAAATTGTCTTTTCTAATTTTGTATTTTTCACACAGATTATCTAGATCTTCCTGAACCAGTTTAGTGAATACAGGAATACAGTTACCTTTGGCATTCACGGGGAAAAATGTGGAGTTGGGTTTAAGACTAGTATGGGTTTTCTTTGTAGTTATATCTACATTATCTATTTGTAAACTCTCCATTTCTAGGGATTCCAATGTTAGAAGAGTTTCTTCTTCCACATTTGTGGGATTTTCGATTTGTTCTAGTTTCTGTTTCTCAAAGAACCTTTTCAATGTCAGATTACGTGTGAATTTGTTAAAATCCACAAATAATTGGAAGGGATTTGGTCCCCTAGTGGGTGCAAAAGAGAGGCCCTTTTCAAGTAAGTTTTGTTCATGGGGTAACAACACTCTGTTCGAAAGATTAAAAATTTTCATTTTTACATCTTGGTTTGTAGAAGATGTGTCGGTCTTTTTCTCTTTGCCCCTAAATTTTCTTCCTCCTCTGCACCCTCTAGTTCCCCGTTTCCCCGTTTTTGTTGTCCCCTTGTTCTCCATTGGAGAATCTCCACTGTTGGTGGAGGGAGTGTATTTTTCTTCTTTTCCGATTTTCTTGGGTTGTTCTCTAAAAAATGAACTGATCTATTGCCCATAGCACTCCCTATTTCCTGGGGTTCTTGGCAGACATTTTCTCTCCAAGGCCCCGTTTGCCTTTCTGAATTTTGTCTGTAGCTATTAATTCTTTCCCTTTGGAAATTGGAATCATAATTGTTATATGGACCCCCAGTGTATCCTCTATTTGGCCTATCATTATACCAATAGTTATGGTTCTGATAGGAGTTTTGTCTCCAGAATTGATTCGGAGGTTCCATATCATATCTATTACTAGAATTATAATTATAATATCCATTTCTATTGCCTTGCCTAGAATCAAAATGTCTTTCCGAATTATAAGAGTTATTACGGTGAAAGGGGTTGTTTTGCCTTCTTGAATTATAGTGTTTATTCCCCATTACTTTATTTTTCTCCGAATTCCTAGAAAAATACTGGCCCTGACAGCTATTGTTTTGTTCTCCCTTGTTTATCCCTTTTTGTGTTTTATTGTATGTAGCACTTCCCATAGTCCTCGCACCCTGAGCATTGTCCACTCCTATCTGTTTGCCACTTGAAAGCTTGCCAAGATTCATACTCTCATTGAGTTCTCTATATTGAATATTGGTAGAGAAATTCGGGGACTCTATTTCCAGCCAATTAAAATCTTCCTTTTCTCCCATGGGGGTTTCTGGTGGTTGATCTCCCCAAATTTCATCATCAGTAGTTTCTTCTCTTTCTTTCTTATTTGTGTTATAGTCCCTATAGAATTTATTTAGTTTTCTAGCCTCAACTGATTTATCAAATTTATCTATTTTGTTTTTATTTTCCTTGTCTAGCTCACGGTAGTAAGTATCCCCTTTAAAGATATTTAGTTTTTCTCTAAGATCTTTAATTTCCAGTGAGAATGCCTCCACTTTTTTATTTCTAAATCTTATTAAAATGTCTATCATTTTATTAGAACATTCTTCAAGTGCAGTATCCCATTCGGTTAGAAGTTCCACCTCGGTACTGTCTATTATTGATTGTTTCTCTAGTTTTAGGCCCTTTGGAATGATATTATATTTTTTGTATCTGGCCAGGTTATTCCCATCATGCCAATTAAGGATCTGTTTTTTACTTAGTTTTTCCAATTCACCTAAAAGTGCCTTAGGATCTATGTGTTGAAGGATCTCCGTTTCAGCTAGTGTGTCTTCAGTAATAGATAGATTTCTCGATCTTAGGCTAGGGTTAAAATAATCACCATACTCCAAATCCATATTGTCTTGTGTTTAGTTCGGCTATTGGGCTTAGAAGGACTTAACGTATATTATACAGTATTATAGCCAACTATATATAGATATGTAGAAATGAATAAAATATTGAAATATTTATAATACCTCTGTTAACAGGTATTACTAATATGATAATTTAGGCAGCTGTGAGTCCTTTTGGTAGTTAAAGAGCATACAATGTATGATATTCAATTCATAAATAGAGGCATATTCTTAATATGAAAATTCGGGCAATTCTGAGTCCCTTTTGGTAATTAAAAAAGCATACAGTATATAATATTCAGTAGATGGATAATATTAAAAATCAATGGAATATAATTTATATATGTATAAAACAAATAGACAAACACCTGCAGTGCCGCCACTCACTGGGGAGGGAAAGTATATAGCAAAGAATGGGTTTGTGATATCAGCGCAAATTAGGTGTAAGTCTCAGAAAATTCCTATTAAAGAATGCTAATATAACACTATGCAGCCCCAAATTACCTATTAGGACTGTGGGATCCCCAAACCCCACAATCCTAATATAGAGAAAATATTGAGCCAAGACAAAGTAAAATATGAGGGGCGCTCAGTGTGAAGAAGAGTGTATGTTGACAGAAACTGGGTGGTATGAACTCAGCCGAGAATATTGTCAATAATCGCAATAAGAACAAAAGAAAGTGGGAACAATGTATCAAGTGGTATAAAAAGTGTTCCCACAGTTGGTAATAACCAAATGATTGAAGGTCGGAGGGGTCTAATTGTAGTCGCTATAAATTGTTACAATATACAATATTAGACTACGATTCAAATATGGAGCACACGATAATAAACCATAAACAATAAACACTCATAGATAATATATTGTGCAAAAGACCCCAAGTGACAAAAATACAAATGAAATGCGCAAAGTACAAGTGTTAGACACACAAATAGTGATAAAATGACAGTCCTTAGATGATACTAAGTAGAAGTGGTGAGAGTCCCAAAGCTGTGTGGCACACTTTCCCCTCAGGGGATTCAACTTACTCTCCTTAACCTCAATCAGTATGAGGTAAGTGTCGCACAGGGTAAGTAGAATGAGCTCCTTCGTGGTATCAGGTGTCCACCGGCTTGGAAATGTCTCCCGGCACCTCCGCTCACATATATAAATGAGAAGAGAGAGAACAGTAATAGTGCAACCCTGTTAAATGAACAGTACTGTGCACAATCAAACTTTAAGAATCTTACTCACACAGTACAACCTCAGATGTATATGAGGTATTTTATTAGCATCAATGAATAAAACCTAGATACAGTATATCCGCTATTGCATTACAGCTCCTGCGGTATTCATGTAAATAGCAGTCACTATTACAAACTGTGTTAAAAGCGAGTTCTTTTCAAAATATCCACAGTCCAAACTACCGTTATCTGGCATTGGCTGTGTGGTGAAACAAGAAGTCCTAACGCGTTTCGAAGGTCTGGGACATATACGACCTTCTTCTTCAGAGGAATTTACCGACTGTGTAGTTATCCGTCGGATTTGTAGTGGAGCTGCGACACGCCCCAGTCTGTTTCAATTGGTTCTCAATGAATCACATGTCATCCGGTTACAGGTACAGTATGAAGCTTGTCCTCCATAGTTGTTACTGGCTAAGATGGATAATCTTGTTTGTATAGTCCAAAGATTATTGAGGCTTTTATGGAGAATGCACCGTATCTATTAAAAAGTGGCCAGATAGTTCTTATCCGTGCTCATAACTAATTTACGTTACATAGTTAAAAAAACTCTATTTGTTAATAAATAAATAAATACAAAACACAAAACACACATCATGTAGAATTACATTTTTAAAATTGCATCTTAGAATTGCATCTTAAAAGCGGAGATCACATTAACAAAAGTTAAAGAAATTTATTTAAGGAGATTTATTTAAAATAGAGAACAGTTATGCTATTTGCTCAAAACTTGTGTTCAAAGTAATATTGTTCCAGGGATATGAACGCGATATAACGCTATTTATCTTCCTGCCCAGATCACATTAGTTGTAGTAAAAACTAACCTATATCTGCAGGCATGAATATGAGTATTATAGTGTTTCCACTGGTAGTGTGTCCCTTTCTATTAAGAGCTAGCTCTTTAAATTGTAAAAACATATATACCCTATAAAATAATTTATTAAAACCCCTAATTAAGACTTGATAAATTTCTAAATATATATACTTTAGGAATACATGATTTTATAATGGAGGATACCATGACTAAAATTATCTTTCAAAATTAAGTTTTAAATTTTAAAATTAGTGAGAGTAAAACTATACCTTCAATGGCCAACATGAAAGGAGGGGAGAATGTTTCCAAATACCAGGATGCCATAGTTATGGTCTCATATTTTGGCATTGTACAATCTTAAGGGATTAGATAATTTGGAGAGTACAAATGGTGATTGTGTATATCCACTGTTGATTTTCTCTTTTTTGGGGACTTTTGCTGTATGAATACATATTTACTTACATTTAGTACACTCATTGTGTGTATATATATGTGTCCATCCCTTTATCATGTTAGGAAAGCTGCCAGGTCTATGTCTTTATTGAGACCTTTCGGGTTCAATGAACCTAGAGTATAGATCCAGTATGTCTCCCTTTTTCTAAGTTTTAATTCCCTATCCCCCCCTCTTTTGTCATTTTGTACACACTCGATTATTGTCCCTTTTAAACAGGTAGGGATTTGGTCATGTTTTTCTCTATAGTGGGCTGATAGGTTGTGTTTCTTCTCTCCAGATTCAATGTTATTAATGTGTTCTGATAACCTCTTTTTAAAAGGTCTTGTGGTCCTCCCTACATACTGTAGGCCACACCCACATTGCAATAAATACACAACATATTCTGTTCGACAGTTACACAGGCTCTCAATTTTGTAATGTTTATTAGTCACTGTAGATATGAACTCCTTAGTTGGTTTATTTGATGAAAAATGGTGAGAGCAGGCTATGCAGTTTTTCCTGTTGCATTTAAAAAAGCCAATTGTCTCTTTATTTAGCCAATTGGTTTTAGTATTGCCTCTAGATTTTAGTTGGCTTGGGGCCAAGATACTTTTCAGATTTTGATTCCTTCTATATATTATCCTTGGTTCTTTCGAAGTAATTGGATTGAGAAGGTTGTCTTTTTTCAGGACATGCCAATGTTTTTTAATTATATTTTTTATTTCCAATGCGCCTTCATTATATGTGGTCACAAAATTTACCTGTCCAGAATTCACACTCTCTTTCCTTTGTTTTTGGTTGTTATGTTGTCCTGTATTGAGTAGTTGTTTTCTGTCCATGGTCTTCACTTTATTTATTGTTTCTGATAGATTGTACGAGTTGTATCCCCTCGCTTTGAATCTTCTACTGAGATTCTTTGCCTCTTTGTCATAATCCTGTGTTTTTGAGCAGTTTCTTTTCAGCCTCTGGAATTGTCCCATTGGGATGTTCTGGATCCATTTCCTTTCATGACCACTTTTTGCATGGAGATATCCATTGCTATCTGTGTCTTTTTTGAAAAGTTTAGAATGGATCTCATTATTCTCCTGAAATAAAATAACATCCAGGAAGTCAATCTCGTGTGAACTTGTCTTGCTTGTGAAGGATAAGTTGAAATTATTTATATTCAGTTTGTTCACAAACTCTTCCAGGAGAGTGGAACTACCATCCCAAATTAGGATGATATCATCTATATACCTGCCCCAAGCTACGATATTAGGCAAATAGGCATTATTTTGCCAGATGACTTCCTCTTCCCAGAGGCCCATATAGAGATTAGCGTAGCTTGGGGCAAATTTTGTCCCCATTGCTGTTCCGGTGACTTGTAAATAATACTCCCCTTCAAAGAGGAAGAAATTATTTTCCAAAGTGAATCTGATGGCTTCTAGCAAGAAGGCCTGTTGGTGTATATGTAGGCTATTATCTTTTTCTAGCCAAAAACCAATAGATTGAATCCCCTTGTCATGTGGGATGTTAGTGTAGAGCGCACTAACGTCCATAGTGGCCCATAAATAACCATCTTTCCATTCAAGGCTGCTGAGTTTTTCCAGGGTATCTGGGGTATCCCTTAGAAAAGATTTCAATTTGGGTACTAGGGGCTGTAGGAAGAAATCTATGTACTCGGAGAGTTTAGCTGTCAGGGAGCCTATACCCGATACGATTGGTCTACCAGGTGGTTGTTGTATACTCTTGTGGACCTTTGGCAAATGGTAGAATATTGCCACCACCGGAGTATCGTTTTGGAGGTATTTCCATTCATTTTCATTTAGAATCTTCAGGTCTCTTGCATCATCCAAGAGATGTTTATAGTTTAAGACAAATGTATCTATTGGATTAGATTTTAGTTTTCGATATGTATTTGTGTCTTCCAAAAGTCTCCTTGCTTCCCTGAGGTACTCTGTTCTATTTTGGAGCACAATTCCTCCCCCCTTATCCGCTTCTCTGATTATGATATTATCGTCATTTTCAAGGGTTTTAATAAAGTCTCTTTCTCTTTTAGTCAAATTGTCTTTTCTAATTTTGTATTTTTCACACAGATTATCTAGATCTTCCTGAACCAGTTTAGTGAATACAGGAATACAGTTACCTTTGGCATTCACGGGGAAAAATGTGGAGTTGGGTTTAAGACTAGTATGGGTTTTCTTTGTAGTTATATCTACATTATCTATTTGTAAACTCTCCATTTCTAGGGATTCCAATGTTAGAAGAGTTTCTTCTTCCACATTTGTGGGATTTTCGATTTGTTCTAGTTTCTGTTTCTCAAAGAACCTTTTCAATGTCAGATTACGTGTGAATTTGTTAAAATCCACAAATAATTGGAAGGGATTTGGTCCCCTAGTGGGTGCAAAAGAGAGGCCCTTTTCAAGTAAGTTTTGTTCATGGGGTAACAACACTCTGTTCGAAAGATTAAAAATTTTCATTTTTACATCTTGGTTTGTAGAAGATGTGTCGGTCTTTTTCTCTTTGCCCCTAAATTTTCTTCCTCCTCTGCACCCTCTAGTTCCCCGTTTCCCCGTTTTTGTTGTCCCCTTGTTCTCCATTGGAGAATCTCCACTGTTGGTGGAGGGAGTGTATTTTTCTTCTTTTCTGATTTTCTTGGGTTGTTCTCTAAAAAATGAACTGATCTATTGCCCATAGCACTCCCTATTTCCTGGGGTTCTTGGCAGACATTTTCTCTCCAAGGCCCCGTTTGCCTTTCCGAATTTTGTCTGTAGCTATTAATTCTTTCCCTTTGGAAATTGGAATCATAATTGTTATATGGACCCCCAGTGTATCCTCTATTTGGCCTATCATTATACCAATAGTTATGGTTCTGATAGGAGTTTTGTCTCCAGAATTGATTCGGAGGTTCCATATCATATCTATTACTAGAATTATAATTATAATATCCATTTCTATTGCCTTGCCTAGAATCAAAATGTCTTTCCGAATGATAAGAGTTATTACGGTGAAAGGGGTTGTTTTGCCTTCTTGAATTATAGTGTTTATTCCCCATTACTTTATTTTTCTCCGAATTCCTAGAAAAATACTGGCCCTGACAGCTATTGTTTTGTTCTCCCTTGTTTATCCCTTTTTGTGTTTTATTGTATGTAGCACTTCCCATAGTCCTCGCACCCTGAGCATTGTCCACTCCTATCTGTTTGCCACTTGAAAGCTTGCCAAGATTCATACTCTCATTGAGTTCTCTATATTGAATATTGGTAGAGAAATTCGGGGACTCTATTTCCAGCCAATTAAAATCTTCCTTTTCTCCCATGGGGGTTTCTGGTGGTTGATCTCCCCAAATTTCATCATCAGTAGTTTCTTCTCTTTCTTTCTTATTTGTGTTATAGTCCCTATAGAATTTATTTAGTTTTCTAGCCTCAACTGATTTATCAAATTTATCTATTTACCCTGTGCGACACTTACCTCATACTGATTGAGGTTAAGGAGAGTAAGTTGAATCCCCTGAGGGGAAAGTGTGCCACACAGCTTTGGGACTCTCACCACTTCTACTTAGTATCATCTAAGGACTGTCATTTTATCACTATTTGTGTGTCTAACACTTGTACTTTGCGCATTTCATTTGTATTTTTGTCACTTGGGGTCTTTTGCACAATATATTATCTATGAGTGTTTATTGTTTATGGTTTATTATCGTGTGCTCCATATTTGAATCGTAGTCTAATATTGTATATTGTAACAATTTATAGCGACTACAATTAGACCCCTCCGACCTTCAATCATTTGGTTATTACCAACTGTGGGAACACTTTTTATACCACTTGATACATTGTTCCCACTTTCTTTTGTTCTTATTGCGATTATTGACAATATTCTCGGCTGAGTTCATACCACCCAGTTTCTGTCAACATACACTCTTCTTCACACTGAGCGCCCCTCATATTTTACTTTGTCTTGGCTCAATATTTTCTCTATATTAGGATTGTGGGGTTTGGGGATCCCACAGTCCTAATAGGTAATTTGGGGCTGCATAGTGTTATATTAGCATTCTTTAATAGGAATTTTCTGAGACTTACACCTAATTTGCGCTGATATCACAAACCCATTCTTTGCTATATATATATATATATATATATATATATATATATAATAAAGCAAGATAGCGTCAGCACTTCTTCATACAAAATTCCACTTTATTGAGGTTCCAGACAAAGGTAAAAACAGCGACGTTTCGAGTCAACACAGACCCTTAGTCATGCAATGGATTATGGGAAAAATCACCTTCTTTTATAACACCTGTGTATCAATTAACTTGATTTACCTGCATACATTTAAATTACCATTTTGGATTTTTGACCCATAACAGGTCAGAATGGTCAGTAAATAATCTTTGTATCTAAATCACAGTTTTTCATTATACGATAGAAAGTTCCTATCTAGTGATTATAACCCAAGACTATGTTACAACACATATGTTACAACACATATTATTAAAAACATATCATACAAAATTACAGGATTACTCTACATTAATACTTATAAAAACAAATGAAGATCATAGTCTTTGTTTAGACCATTCGGACTAAGTGTTTTTAGATGCTGTATCCACCATACCTCTCTTTTCTTTAACAGTAACTCTCTGTTACCCCCTCTCCTTTGTTTTGGTATGTGGTCAATTACTTGGAATCGTAACTGGCTAACTATATGTCCAGCATTGATAAAATGGGATGACATGGGTAGTGTCATATCCTTACATCTAATGGGCTCCAATGTGGCCCCCTCATACGCCAACATATTTGTAAGTCAATTTGAAAACAGATATGTCTATCCAAGTAATAAATATCAAAGCCACTGTAAGATATGGCTACGTTATATAGATGATATATTTGGCGTATGGGGGGACACATTGGAGACCCTTGAGAACTTTGTGGAGGAATTAAACAATTGTACAACAAGTTTGCAATTCACCATCAGTCACTCACAAGCTAAAGTAAGTTACCTTGATACTCTGGTATATAAAAAAGATGACTGTTTAGCAACAGATCTATACTGCAAACCAACAGACCGCAATACATTGCTTCACTTTGACAGCTACCATCCAGATAGGGTATTTAACTCCATCCCTAAGAGCCAGTTCCTTAGAACGATGCTCAATGTAAAAGAAAAAGATCTGCAAGAAGTAAGATTAAAGCAAATGGGAAAAAAATTTACTGATAGGGGTTACCCTCAAGCTGTCATAACCACTAATGAACAAACAGTTAAATTGAAAACTAGAGAACCCAACGATCTAATATCAAATAAGAGTAAAAATAAAAATCAGATTGATAAAAAACAACTTATCTTTTCTTCAGTATATAATCAATTCAGTAATAACATCACAAAAATTGTTAAAAAACATTGGTATATACTAAATAAAACGAATCCACATATTGAGGAATTTAGTAAACCACCAATTAATTCCTTTAAGAGGGTCAAAAACATTAGAGACCTAGTGGTAAAATCAGATGTGGGCACTAGTAAGAAAGATACTATAAATTACCTTACAACAGCTAATAAAGGATCATACCCCTGTCTCAACTGTGCTCAATGTAATTCCATGATCAAGGGGAAATACATAGCACAGATAAATGATAATAAAAAACGTGAAATTAAAGGCTTATATACATGCAACACTGATCATGTAGTGTATATCCTGAAGTGTCCATGTGGGTGGGGCTATGTGGGAGAGACCATTAACCCCATTAAAGATAGGATAAGTGCCCATAAATCTTCCATTAGATGTAAGGATATGACACTACCCGTGTCATCCCATTTTATCAATGCTGGACATACAGTTAGCCAGTTACGATTCCAAGTAATTGACCACATACCAAAACAAAGGAGAGGGGGTAACAGAGAGTTACTGTTAAAGAAAAGAGAGGTATGGTGGATACAGCATCTAAAAACACTTAGTCCGAATGGTCTAAACAAAGACTATGATCTTCATTTGTTTTTATAAGTATTAATGTAGAGTAATCCTGTAATTTTGTATGATATGTTTTTAATAATATGTGTTGTAACATATGTGTTGTAACATAGTCTTGGGTTATAATCACTAGATAGGAACTTTCTATCGTATAATGAAAAACTGTGATTTAGATACAAAGATTATTTACTGACCATTCTGACCTGTTAGGGGTCAAAAATCCAAAATGGTAATTTAAATGTATGCAGGTAAATCAAGTTAATTGATACACAGGTGTTATAAAAGAAGGTGATTTTTCCCATAATCCATTGCATGACTAAGGGTCTGTGTTGACTCGAAACGTCGCTGTTTTTACCTTTGTCTGGAACCTCAATAAAGTGGAATTTTGTATGAAGAAGTGCTGACGCTATCTTGCTTTATTATATCCATAAATGTGGGCTGGCAGACCCCACTCAGTGGTCGTGCACTGCTATAATCTTGAAAAAGGTTGCTGAAAAAATGCTGAAAAAATAGCATTAAGAAAGGTGCTGGACTTACCTGTTAAAGTTGTGTATATATATATATATATATATATATAGGAATATCTATTTAAAAATACTTAGAACATATTCCCCTATGAGAAGAAAATTTAATACATAGTTAAACACGTTTTCAGCTACTTGACTGCAAAGGGCTCCAATGCACTTATCTATATATATATATATATATATATATATATATATATATATATATATATATATATATATATATATATATATATATATAAAGAGAGAGAGAGAGAGAGAGAGAGAGAGAGAGAGAGAGAGAGAGAGAGAGAGAGAGATAGATATATATATATATATATATATATATGTATGTCTATATATGTAGTGTATGTACAAAAAATATCAAGAAGGTATATAAAATAACCAACCGATAGGAGGCGCTAAATAGATACAAAAGATCTCAGATAGAGGAGGTTAAACAGGTAAGTAGAGTCTCAAAAGTTTGTATATCAAATTGAGTCCCAAAAGAAGGAGATAAGGTATACTTAATGTCCAAATCCTCGGGAAATCCAAGGAAATCTTCAAGATGGTTGGATATTCCAGTTGGATGATACCAATGGCAGCACTCTTTGCACACAAATGCTGTGATAGCTCTAAAAAAAGAAAAAAGAGGAGCCGCATGTGTGTATCTATCAAATACAATCAGGGAAAAAACAGTGAGTGCAGGGTACTTACATATACTGAAGGCACTCAATAGTGCCAAATGGTGCAGGTTGGACCTTTAACAGAAGCCCAGCTCGCTAAACTCTTGCAATGCAGGATCCAATTCCTCTTGTGTTAGAGATACATAAAAAGGAATATATCAATGTACTATGTTTTAAGATAGGGCTGTTCGCTCTTTGGATTGAGTATACAGAGGCGCCTAGTTGTGCTTGAATATAGCTCCACCCATTTTACAGACAATCTGGACATTATTGGACTATGGCAAATGCGATGTAACTTTGTTTACGCCTACTGACGCTGACACGCTAACAACATCAGCACTGAACATACAGAGACACACAATCGCAAATCTATTATTTAACATAACAGTAAGTTTATAATTATGTATAACGAAATATTTATCAGACTAATTTTTACATGATCGAGATTATGGAAATTGTTCTTTAGGCTACATTTTAGCATATTATATTGCATCTCTTTTAAGATCACACCCGTGTGGATTGTAAACTTGATACTCTTTATCTACCACATTTCTTTATTTATTGAATTGCCACAACATATAAAACACAGAAAGGCTTTTTTTTTATAAACATACTAGGTATCCATAGTTACTAATGGGTTCCAGGTTAATCAATTACACCTCTTGGAGAGAAAGGGTTTGGATTGGTTTGTTATATCATGTGATGGAAGTGGGGGTTTTATACCTTACAGGTAGTGTAGCCCTATTTAAGGATGTATTTATAGCTAGCTAGACATGCCTGATGAAACGGCTCTAAAGCTGAGAAATGCATTGTATATCTCCTCATGCCAGAGGTTTTTATACGCAGCTGATAGCTTAAATGTTTTTATTGTTTTATAGTTTGATGCTTTTCATATCCTTTTTTAAATAAATATTTTGGAATATTCTTAAACACTTGGGCTATTTTGTGTATATCGCTGAACCTACGCCACCTGTCCTTGTGGAACCCATCACAGATTATTTATTTCCTGCTTTGCCTGAGTTCAGCAACCTGGGCTGCTGTTAAGGTCCAGCCTACACCATTTGGCATGACTTACTGCCCCCACCATTGTGAGTACCCTGTACTTATTTGTATCCTCCTCGTTAATTTTAATTTATTGATACACACATGTGGTGCCTTTGTTTTTACCTTCATTTTTATGTATCTCTAAGATAAGAGGAATTGGACCCTGCATTGCCAGAGTTCAGCGAGCTGGGCTGCTGTTAAAAGTCCAGCCTGCACTGTTTGGCACTATTGAGTGCCTTCAGTATATGTGAGTACCATCCTGCACTTATCTGTTTTTTTCCCTGATTGTATTTGATTGATACACACATGCGGCGCCTCTTTTATCCTTTTTTCTTTTTAAATATGTATATATGTGTTGATATGTGTATATGTCTGTAAATACATATATACACATATAAACCACATATACAGTCATTATAAAAATATTGGCACCCCTGCATTTCTGTCAGATAATGCACCACTTTGCCCAGAAAATTGTTGCTATTACAATTGTTTAGGCATTCTCATGTTTATTTCTTTTGTTTGTATTTGTATGACACAAAAAAATCAGAGAAAAAAAAGCCAAATCTGACACATTCCAAGCAAAACTCCAAAAATGGACTGGACAAAATTATTGGCACCCTCAATTTAACATTGGAAAAAATAACTGAAATCAATTGCTTCCTGTGACCAGCAATGAGTTTCTTACACCTCTCTACTGGAATTTTGGACCACTCTTCTTTCACCATCTGCTCCAGGTCTCTCAGATTGGAAGGGATCATTTTCCCAACTGCTGTGTTTAAATCTCTCCACAGGTTCTTTGTGCTTTGGGTCATTGTCCTGCTGTAAGACCCATGACCTCTGACAGAGACCCAACTTTCTGACACTGGGCCCTACATTGCACCACATAATCCTTTGGTAGTCTTCAGATTTTATAATGCCATGCAGACAGTCAAGACTACCAGTGCCTAAAGCAGCAAAGCAACCCCAAAACATCAGTAAACCTCCATCATGTTTGACTGTAGTGACTGTATCATTTTCTTTAAAAGCATAATTTCGTTTTCTGAAAAGAGTAGAATGATGGGCTTTACCAAAAAGCTGTAATTTTGTTTTTTCTGTCCACAGCACATTCTCCCAAAAGGATTTTGGCTTCCTCAGGTAAGTTTTGGCAAACTCTAATCTGGCTTTTTTATGTTTCTGTGTCAGCAGTGGGGTCTTCCTGGGTCTCCTACCATAGTGTCACTTTTCATTATGATGGCAGCGTATAGTGTGAGCTGACACATTTGTACCCTGTGCCTGAAGGTCAGCTTGAATTTGTCTGGAACGTGAAAGAGGTTTTTATCCACATTTGAACAATCCTTGGTTGCAATCTTTGATCAATTTTTCTTTCATCCACATCCAGGGAGATACTACGTCACGGAATGGCGCATGGACACGCCAAGAGTTTTTCTTTGATTGTCTTGAAAAACGCTAAAACTGTAGCCGAAACGATGACTGACACTTTATGATGATTTATATGCAATAAAGATATTTTCCTTTGTCAAGTCCTGTGAGTGCCCTTTCATTTGGAGGATTTTTAAATATATTTATTTTTTTCAAAAAAGAAGATGCACTCTCACCAACTCACTCCAACTGCCAGGGTGCTGTAGTGTTTATGTGTATCCTTCAAAATAAGCTAAATAGGCAACTCGGTAAATATATTGTATTAGTGACATTTTTGGACAGCATAGTGTTACTTCTTCCGACCAACGTGTAATGCTGCATAGATCAAACTTTAATACCCAACACCAATAAATTCCACCCACATTCAAACCAATCACAAACCACAAC
Organism: Bombina bombina; assembly: GCF_027579735.1. Lineage (NCBI taxonomy): Eukaryota > Metazoa > Chordata > Amphibia > Anura > Bombinatoridae > Bombina > Bombina bombina. The sequence goes on from NC_069505.1 coordinate 121,678,808, forward strand.
CTGTGATTATAATCATCAAAATACATGTGTATTCACTTACTCCCTTATGTGTAGAACACACCCACACCCACACTCATTAAAATAGTCCCAGACTTTCCAATATCAACAGTTCCATCCTCCATTTTAGAAACTGTCTACATAGCAAATTTTAAATCTACTCTGTATTATGAATGACTAAGATCATCAAGATCTGCACATTAATCCATCTGGATCAGGTCACCTGCCCTTCATATAATGCCATACTTAATCCAACCCATAGTACCTCTTCCTATCATCTGTATACTATAGTACAACTATAACACACTATTATCACCAATGCAGCCCTGTATAACACAATATCCCCACTGAATGTCAAGTACTCCTTCCTACCTTCCCTAGTATAATCAGACTCATCCTCTTAACAACCATTCCACTCACATGAACACTCCTCTTTACCATTATCATTATCATGTTCATACCTGATCACCTGGTCATCCATCAGCACACACATTGGCTCGAAGTGCAGCCGGGTCCTAGAGTGTAAACAACTAAAACAGCCACATGTAGAGGGTCCCCGCCTACTCTGTCATTCATAATATCTGATGTAATCTCGAAAAGGGGAAATTATAGATTAACCCATCTTTCTAAAGAAATCTATGATCAAATGTGTGCATACAATACATCACCATGACCCCTTGTATCTAAGAACCTATCCTCTCACAAAATATCCAACCCAGGCTGATTCAGTGACCAAACATCCCCCACTACTTTACAAATCCCTGTTCTTTTGAAACTGAGAGAGGGAAACAAAGCCAAAACTGCGAGTCACTATCAAAACAGAAGGACCCCACATCCTCACAATACGATTCTGCATGCCACAAGTTTTCAATCCTCCCTCTTTGATATTAAATATTGTTAAAGCTTAATTTCAATATATATATATATATATATATATATATATATATATATTTGTAGTAATGAAGGAGAGAAAAAAATGTTTCCCAGACTAGTTAGGTGTATAACTGTTTTAGATTCAACATATATCCTCATTAAAGGAAATGGTGCAGACCCTTTAAGTAAAGTTATTCCTAATATAAAAAGAAGAGAATGCAGAGGATAGTTATATCCTCTTAGATAAGAAAGGAAATTCAGCACTCTTTAAATTTTGAATCAAAATTTCTTTATTTTAATCTTAACAAAATGTGACTTACTTTTAAGTCTTTATGTGACACCCCCATAGTGAAATATAATCACTGTAATCAACAATCCAGGTTATAATACATTACCTTAAAACATGATAATCAAAGCTAAACACCCTGGATACAAAGGTATAATAATATACCAAATTATTAATAACCATATTTTAAACAAGAAGAAAAGAAAGCTCCATCCTATATTTATGGCCAATGTTTAATCTTAGCTGCCTAGATACCCAAGATATGTATTATCATATAATCATGGGTATATCAATACATTATATTGCTTTAAATGTGTTAATACATCTTAATTACTTTAAAGCACAATGGATACTGTCAGGGTGCCAGGAATCAGACTGAGATGAGAAGTGCAAAAATAATTAATAGCAAAAAATAATAAAAAGTCCACAAGTCAAATAATAAGCCAGGAATCAAAACCAGAGCTGGTAGTCAGAGGAGCCGAGTCAGGAGCCAAAGCGAATAGTCAGACGAGCCGAGTCAGAAGCCAAAGCAAGTAGTCAGATGCGCCGGAATCAGGAACAAGGAGAACAGCAGAGTCAGGAACAAGCCAGGGATCAGGAACCAGGAGGGACGTCACACAGCCAGGTAATACACTGGAACTCACAAACAGGTCTGAGACAATGCAAGGGCAAAGCATACAGAGGCCCATTAAATAATAAGTGATGACATCACAATTCCGAGACGTGCAGGAAATGAGCAGCATCACACACTATGCACCAGAGTCAGCAAGAGAGGTGAGTAAAAAGGCTGCCAGCAGCACATGGCAAACAAAGCAGGGAAAAAACCCTGACAGTACCCTCCCCTCAATGACCCCTCCACCGCAGAAGGACAAAAGGGTTATTGGGGAAACGGGCATGGAAGGCATAGAGGAGGGCGAGAGCATGAACATCAGAGGAGAGAACCCATGAATGCTCCTCCGGACCATAGCCCCTCCAGTGAACCAAATACTGTATGTGGCCCCTGGACATACGAGATTCAATAATGCTGCTGACCTCATATTCTTCATGGTTGTCAACAAAGATAGGATGGGGATGAGGCAACACAGTGGTAAACTGATTACAAACCAATGGTTTCAAGAGGGAGACATGAAAAACTTTGGACATGTACATTGCAGGAGGTCAAGGTCAAGAGCGTAGGCCACAGGATTGACCGGAGTATTCGAAAAGGACCAACATAATAGGGAGCCAGTTAATTGAAAGGCACACACAGGTTCAAGTTGCAGGAGGACAGCCAAACCCTCTCACCAACCTGGTAGGAAGGCTCGGGCAGACGCCTACGATCAGCCTGGAACTTTTGGAACTGCATAGAATGATGAAGGCAATCCTGAATCTGCACCCGCGTAGAACGGAGTTGCCGAAGATGCTCCTCCAAAGCCGGAATACCCTGATACATGAATGAATTGGGCAACAAGGATGGTTGAAACCCATAATTCGCCATGAACGGAGATAACTTGGAGGAAGCATTAATAGCACTATTACAAGCAAACTCTGCCCAAGGTAACAGTTCAGACCAATTATTGTGGTGATCTGAGACATAGCAATGGAGGAACTGTTCCAGAGCTTGATTAGACCGTTCCGCAGCCCCATTGGATTGAGGGTGATATGCCGAGGATAAGGAAAGCTGGATCCCCATTTGAGCACAAAAGGAATGCCAAAATCTGGAGACAAACTGGCTACCCCTGTCCGACACTATCTCCTTGGGTAACCCATGTAAACGGAAGACCTCCCGGGCAAAAATTGAAGCAAGTTCCTGAGCGGTAGGCAACTTCTTCAAGGGAATGCAATGTGACATTTTAGAAAAACGGTCAACCACCATAAGGATAACAGTATTGCCATTGGAAACAGGAAGCTCGACAATGAAGTCCATGGAGAGATGTGTCCAAGGATGCTCACCATTAGCAATAGGTTGAAGAAGACTCACAGGATGACGTCGAGGAGTCTTATTCTGTGCACAAACTGAGCAGGAGGCAACATACGCAGCAACATCAGAATGAATCATTTTGTTCTTGCCTGGGTGACCTGCGGCTTTAGGATAGTGGTAAGTGTGCAAAAATTTAGTTAAAAAATTCTCAGGAACAAAACACTTACCACTAGGTTTCTCAGGAGGTGCATTGGTTTGTGCAGCCAGGATCCCTTCCCCCAAGGGAGCAGTCAAATTAGTACGTATGGTAGCCAAAATATGGTCAGGAGGTATTACTGGAGTAGATAGAGACTCCTCTTTGGACAGAGGTGAAAATTGTTGATAGAGGGCATCAGCCCTAACATTCTTACTACCAGGCAGGTAGGAGACCACATAATTAAACCAATACAAAAATAGCACCCATCTGGCCTGTTGGGGCGACAAACGTTTTGGTTCAGATAGATAAGTTAAATTATTGTGGTCAGTAAGAATGAGCACTGGTACGCTAGTACCTTCGAGAAGATGCCTCCATTCCTTGAGTGCCAAAATGATGGCCAGTAATTCCCTGTTGCCAATTTCATAATTGCACTCCGCTGGAGACAATTTGTTAGAGAAGAAACCACATGGATGCTAGGACATTGAGACAAGAGGGCACCTACTCCAGTCTCAGATGCATCAACCTCAAGAACGAAAGGCAGGACAGGGTTAGGATGAGCCAGAACTGGAGCAGCAGCAAAGGCAGTCTTAAGACTATCAAAGGCCTTAATGGTAGTAGGTGACCAATGGAGTGGATCATTTTCTTGATGGGTCATGTCTGTGATAGGTTTGACCAAGGAAGAAAAGTTTTTAATAAACTTTCTATAGTAATTGGCGAACCCCAAAAACGTTGAATAGACCGAAGACCAACTGGGCGAGGCCACTGCAGAACTGCATAAAACTTGTCAGGATCCACGGAGAACCCTGCAACGGAGATAACATAACCTAGGAAGGTTACTTGAGTCTGAACTCACATTTCTCGAGTTTACAAAACAGGCCGTTCTCACGTAGTCTCTGAAGAACCTGTGTAACATCAGAACGATGAGCCTCAAGTGTGGGTGAGTGTATGAGGATGTCATCTAAGTACACCACAACACACTGTTGCAACATATCTCGTAGGACATCATTAATCAATTCCTGGAAAACAGCAGGAGCATTACATAGGCCAAAGGGCAAGATACTCATAATGCCCACTCCAGGTGTTAAATGCTGTTTTCCATTTGTGGCCCTCCTTGATCCTAATGAGATTGTATGCTTCTCTCAAATCAAGTTTAGAAAAGGCTGTAGCTCCGTTGAGGTGGTAAAAGAGTTCCGTAATGAGCGGAATAGGGTAAGAATTCTTAATGGTAAGACGATTAAGACCCCTATAATCGATGCATGGTCTTAACTCGCCACCCTTTTTCTTCACAAAGAAGAAGCCAGCCCCTGCAGGAGAGCAGGATTTTCAGATGATCCCCTGCGACAGAGCATCGGCAATTTACTCCTCCATAGCATAATTTTCCACAACAGACAGAGGGTAAAAAATCGTAAGACTGGTGAGGAGGCAATGTACCAGCATGCACCTTGACAAGAACGTCTAGGAACTCTCGGTACTCCTTTGGCAATTGAGATACTGAAGAAGTGCACAAGACTTTAACTGGTTTCCAAAGACAAGTGGAAATAAATTGCGGAGACCACAACAAAATTTCGGACCTGCACCAGTCGAGACAGGAATTGTGCTTTTGGAGCCATGGATAACCCAGAACTGGAAAATGTGGAGAATTTATCACCTTGAACTGGAGGGTTTCAAAATGGAGAGCCCCAACAGCCATGGATAATGGAGCGGTTTCGTGAGTAACAAGTGCGGGCTGAAGGGGCCTGCCATCAATGGCCTGAATAGCAAGTGGAACGGACCAAGGCAAAACAGAAATGGATTGCTTTGATACAAAAGCACTGTCAATGAAATAGCCTGCAGCACCGGAGTCAACAAGAGTCTGCGTGACTATGGAGGAGTCCACCCAGGAAAGGACAACCGTGACCAAAGGTTTCTCCTTTAGTGGTTCCGGGGACGAGGATAAACCACCCAAGGTCTGCCCCCGACAGGACCTTAGGTATGAGCGTTTCCCGGCTGTGTAGGAAAAGACTTCAAAAGGTGGCCCTGTAACCCACAATAGAGGCAGAGCTCCTCCCTCCTCCTAAAGGCCATCTCTGCTGTGGAGAGATGCGTGAATTCCAACTGTATCGGCTCAGCAGTACCTGGTGACTCAGGACCAGGAGGCATGGGAGGAGAGGGAGGCATGGGTGGGAATGAAAATGTAGGAGACGACGGAACAAGCAAGTGCTCCTTGAAAGAGGGCCTCTCTCTGAGTCTCATGTCAATTAGGATCAAAAAAGACACCAATGCCTTGAGATCCTCTGGTAAATCTCTGGCAGCAACTTCATCTTTAATCGCATCAGAGAGCCCATGAAAGAATGCGGCAACAAGGGCTTCATTGTTCCAACCTACCTCTGCGGCAAGTGTACGGAATTCAATGGCATACTTAGCAACAGATTTTGTACCTTGCTGAATGGACATGAGTCATTTAGCAGCAGAGGATGAGCGAGCCGGAACATCAAATACCCTTCAAAAGGAGGCCACAAATTCAGTGTATTTTGAAATCACAGGTTTATTAGTCTCCCACAGGGGATTATCCCAGGCAAGAGCTGTGTCAGAGAGTAACAAGATGAAAAATCCCACCTTAGCTCTGTCAGAGGGAAATGCCTGAGGTAACATCTCAAAGTAAATGCCCACCTGGTTCAAAAATCTTCTGCACTGATTAGGATCGCCTCCATATCGATGAGGTAGAGGTGCAGAACAAGACATGCTCCTGGTAGGACTAGGTGCAGCAGCGGAAACAGCAGCAGCCATAACTTGCGGGACACTTTGGTCCAAATGTGCAGTGCGAGTAAGCAGGGTTTGCAGGGCTAGTGCAAATTGATCCAAGCGGTGATCCTGTTCATCCATCCTGGAAATGATGGCAGGTAAAGGTGGATTATTAGCACCATCAGGATTCATGGCCCTTGCATAATGTCAGGGTGCCAGGAATCAGACTAAGACAAGAAGTGCAAAAATAATCACACCTTTATTAATAGCAAAAAATAATAAAAAGTCCACAAGTCAAATAACAAGCTAGGAATCAAAACCAGAGCTGGTAGTCAGACAAGCCAAGTCAGGAGCCAAAGCGAATAGTCAAACAAGCCATGTCAGGAGCCAAAGCGAGTAGTCAGATGAGCCGGAATCAGGAACATGGAGAACAGCAGAGTCAGGAACAAGCCAGGGATCAGGAACCAGGAGGGACGTCAGACAGCCAGGTAATACACTGGAACTCACAAACAGGTCTGAGACAATGCAAGGGCAAAGCATACTGAACAGAGGCCCATAAAATAATAAGTGATGACATCACAATTCTGATACTGCAACCTGTCTCACACGGATGATGTACACCAGTCTGGCCATAAAAGGGTGTACAGGAAATGAGCAGCATCTCACACTATGCACCAGAGTCAGCAAGAGAGGTGAGTAAAATAACTGCCAGCAGCACATGACAAACAAAGCAGGGACAAAACCCTGACAGATACACAATGCTCAAAGTAAAATGTCCAGCAAGAGACCAAGGGTTACAACCACACTTAAGGTCAACCTGGAACAAACTATTGATCCTGTTAGAAAACAGATAGGTGATACCTTGATCCTGTGTACTTTGTGAACGTCCGATGGAGCGGCTTAATTTTCACTTCCTGGGACTCTCTTTAGCCGAGAACTTGTACACAAACGAGTAGTATGGACACAGAGTTTCTGTGAGCCCTACTCCTATGACATCACAGTACCGTGCTTGAATGAAAGCACCGATAATCTTGAGGGTATCTGAATGAAAAGGATATCATCAATATGTGTTCCAAAGACACCTCCTTCTTGTCTTTTAGCAAAGTAATAATTTCCAGAAAGTGTGTGTCCACACTCTTCACCTTAATCCAGCAGCACATCAGTATTCTTTACCATTAGCTGTTCAGCTCTCTTAGGTAACCACGGGCTTATTCCATCAGCTGTTTAGCAATAAAGCAAAGCGTGCATTAAAGCAATCAGACACTCTTTCTTTAGGTAACCACAGAAAGATACAGGGAATAAGTGTCTGTCATAGATCACATTCAAACGCCAAAAAAGTCCATATTGTGACTCCTGATTATAACCAACAACATATGTGTTTCACCCTGTAAACCTCTTACTGGGGATTCGTCAGGGTTGTATATCCACCTATTTAGACTTTTAAACCTGGTATAGCCCTACCTACTTTTCAAATCACCCGTGGATCCTAAAGAGACCTTTTCCAGACATAGCTTATTCACATTTCTTACTAATATACATATTTACACATCTTATTTTCTAAAAGACCCTACAGGGATGGCATATACATTTTCAGTTATACTTTATATTTACTCACTGACAGATTTATTATTCTTCATTCCTACGTAGAATTCTTATAATTTATACTTTTATTAAGGACAGAAAAGGCCATTATAATGAGATGATAAAATTTGACCCTAAAGGGATACCATATTAGCTCAGAATACCTAGGCAGATATTCGGGTTTTACTCTATATATTTACAGAAAACAAGCATAGTCTGACTTCTCATTTAAAGGATTCCAAAACTTTTTATTTTTTTGCACCAACAGACCACAAATATGAAATTGTGCATGTATAAATACTATAACATACCCATTTGCTGCTTGTAACAAAGCTTCTAAACTTGAGAATAATTCCTTTTTATTTTCGGGTATTACGTCACATCAGACAACCCTCAAATATGGGAGGTGCGCGATCCAACAAGCTTACCAATAGAAATTTTAATTTTTGCATCTCATTATTTAGCGTTCTTCTGACCATGCGCATACGCGCATTAATTTGTCTACCCATGCATGCGCATATGCGTACAATGACTTCTCATTTACCCATACAATTTACCCATAGATTATGCTGGTCTGCATGTTTTCCTGGGGTGATGTCTGTTATGACGAGAAGGCTAAATCGTGCATGCGCATAACAAAGAAAATGTGAATTGGAGGATTAAAAGTTATTGCCGGTCGGTGGGTTCGGAAATCATTAAAAATTCATAACTAAAAAACTAAAAAAACGGTTAATATATGAAGCGCTATTGTAATTACAATATGCACATATTTATAGTGATCTGGCTATTAAAAGACAATTGTTTTGTGGGTTTTGTGTCCCTTTAAACCTAAGGGAAATTGTGTTCTTAAAGTAAATATTCATTTGGACATTTTCTGCAGGAGATATTTGTCCACATCCCCTACTCTGTTACTGGGATCTCCTTTATCTATGGCTGTAAATTTTAGGGAACTAGGATCACTATTATGGTATTTGAAGAAATGCAACATTAGTGTCCCTCTTATAAGTGATGTTGTCCCTATGTTCCTGGATCCTGTCTTTCAGGGTGCATTTTGTTTTCCCTACATAGAAACAGGGACAACCACAGTGTAATAAATACACCACCCCAACTGAGTCACAGTTAAAGAAGAACTTTATATCAAATTCCTTCTCACAATTATCTAAAAACCTGTGACTTCTTGCCATGTACGGACAATAAATGCATTTACCACAAGGAAAACTTCCCTTTAAACCTATATTCTTTCATAGCCAATTAGCCATTGATGGACTTCTTACAAATTTACTCCTTACCAGTGTATTGTTTAAATGTGGTGCCTTCTTGGCAAGCAGAAGTGGAAACTCTCCAACCTCCTCTTTCCCCTTATCATCCAGGTGTAAAATGTGCCAGTTTTTATTTAGCACTTTCCTTGTCAGGCAGTATCTACAAAACTCAGAAATCCCTGCAAATAAAAGGGAATGTGAGTGATGGACCGCAACTGCAGCTTTAAATGAGGTGTTGAGAGGTGTAGAAATGATTCTGCAATAAATAAATGATGGCAGCATGGAATACAGTCTCATTTAGTACACATCACATTAATATATGGTTCAGATAGTCAGCAGATGGGACATGTGAGCAGTCAGCCCTACCCAGTACTGTACCACTTTACCGTTATTAGGGTTAATGAAGTAATTGCAGAAACTAAGTGTAGTAACATTACACACATTCAGGATAACATATGTGCATTAATAAGAGATTTTAGAACTAACAGAGACTAAGCGTACTTAGGTAATTCAGTCTAGGTAGTTTAAGATGAGCTCGGTAATAGTGGAGCAAACAATCTAATACACAGAGCTAACAGAGTTAATTGGTGGTTCAGCGGTAACTTACCGAGTCCGTGCAACGTTAGGTCACAGAGTGAGTAGGTTGCGTTATTTGCAAAGTGTCAGTAACCGCTGACTGTTTGTTTGTATCAGGTGAAAGGAGCGCTCCGGTCTCAAGATGCGTGAGACTATGCGTGTGACGTCACCGCTAGTTCCGTGAGAGGGCAGAGGAGTTGTAAGTTCAGGAGTGCTGTTTGGCATCCACAGGAGTTTTGCGATAAGGTGTGCAGCTTGAGTGAGAAATAACCAAGCATTGCACAATAGGAGGAGTGTAACTATATAGGAAATAAAGTGGGAGGTATTCCTGTTAGTAGTTGAAGGGCAGATTATACAAAGGATAGATTGGAGAAGTAGGTGAATGCACTGGATATGACAGGACCCCCTCCTCAACGATCAACTCCGGTGTTCAGGTGCTGGGCGATCGGGGAACCGATCATGAAACTTATGGACGAGTCGTGGGGCCGACAGGTTGGCAGCTGGCTCCCATGAGTCCTCAGAATCTGGATACCCTTTCCAATGGATGAGATATTGCAGTTGTCCGTGAGAAAGTCGGGAATCCAGTATCTTCTGCATTTCATATTGTAAGGAATTATCCGGGATCAAGGGAGTAACCGGTTCAGAAGGAGAATGGTTCCGAAGTAACCGATATGGTTTCAGAAGAGAAACGTGAAAAGTGGGATGAGATTTCATGGTTGGGGGCAGAGCGAGAGTGACAGCATTGGGATTGACCACTTTGACTACAGGAAATGGTCCAACATAGTTTGAAGAAAGCTTCTTGGAAGGCACTGAAAGATGTAGGTTACGGGTTGACAACCAGGCGTAGTCTCCAACAGCATAGGAAGGCGAGGAAACTCGTCTTTTATCGTAATGGAATTTGTAATGAGCTTTAGCTATATCGATATTGTGTTTCACTAATGAGAAAGTGTCTGATATCGTGTTGAGCAGTTCGTTTACAATTGGACAAGAACTAGAGTTAGAGGTATCCCATTCAAAGTTAGGATGGTAACCGTAGTTAACATAAAAAGGTGTGTACTTGGTGGATGAATGAACAGTATTGTTAAAGGCAAATTCCGCATAAGGAAGGAGTTGAGCCCAATCGTCCTGTCGGGCTGAGACGAAGCATCTCAAGTACTGTTCCAACCATTGGTTGGTTCTCTTGGTCTGTCCATTGGTTTGAGGATGGAAAGAAGTGCTGAGGCATCTATCAATGTTCAATGTGTCACAAAGTTGTTTCCAAAATTTGCTAGTGAACTGGCTTCCCCTATCTGAGGTAATGGTCTGTGGAAGTCCGTGGAGCTTGAATACATGGTTGAACATTAATGTAACGGTTTCTGATGTGGTTGGGAGCTTATGGAAAGGAACAAAATGAGCCATTTTGCTGAATAAGTCAACCACCACAAGTATAGTGTTGTATTTGTGTGATTCCGGGAGCTCGACTATAAAGTCAATAGCTATGTCAGTCCAGGGTCGATCTGGGGTAGGTAGAGGAATGAGATATCCAACTGGAGAGGTTTTCCCAGTCTTAGTTGTTACACAGGTCTTGCAGGTTTGGACGTAATCTGCAGTGTCTGGGACTAGCGAGGGCCACCAAAAAAATCTTTGTACCAGGTCCTGGGTCTTGTTGATTCCCAAATGTCCAGACAACTGGGAATCGTGTAGGGTATGGAGAACTGTTGATCTGAGTGAAGGTGGTACATAAATACGTTCTTGGTAGCAATACAAACCATCATCATGTTGGGTTAACTTATACAGTGGTTTTTGAGAATCTGCAGACTGTTCAGTCAGAAAACGGGTTGTTTGTTCAGCTGTTAGAGCTAGAAACCTATCTGCGGGGATGAGTGATGACTCTGTCAGGGGTGTTAAAGGATCAACTAGTTGTCTGGATAGGGCATCAGCTTTTCTGTTTTTATTTGCAGGTCTATAGGTGATGAGGTAGTTAAATCTTGATAGGAATAAGTTCCAGCGAACTTGACGGGAACTAAGGGTGCGGTTAGTTTTCAGATACTCCAGATTCTTATGGTCTATATAGATTAGAATCAGGAAGCTGGTTCCTTCCAGGAGATGTCTCCATTGTTCCAAGGAGCTTTTGATGGCCAATAGTTCCTTGTCACCAATGGGATAATTAAACTCTGCAGTATTAAGTAAGCGCAAGTAATAGGCTACTGGATGTAGAGGATCGGAGGGAGTGGTCCTTTGCGATAGAATAGCTCCCAGAGCATAATTGGAGGTGTCCACTTCTAACACATATTGTAAACTAGGTTCGGGGAACCGAAGTATTGGTGCTGTGGTAAAGGCATGCTTCAAAAAGTCAAAGACCCCCTGCAGTTCATTGGTCCACACAAAAGTTCTAGATGTTTTTGTGAGATTTGTTAGGGGTCTGGTCAATTCAGCGAAGTTCTTGATGAATTTTCTATAGAAGTTAGCGAAACCCATGAATCTCTGGATCTCTCTTTTACTCTTTGGTACTGGCCAATCCTGAATAGCTGATACCTTGTCGTTTTCCATTTGGATTCCATTAGGGGTTATTCTGTAGCCCAAGAATTTTATTTCCTGGGAATGGAAGGTACATTTCTCTAATTTAACATATAGGGAATTATCCCTCAATCTTGTCAAAACCAAGGTAACATGTTTGATGTGTTCTTGAAGGGTTGAGGAATAAATGAGGATGTCATCCAGATAGATAACCATAAAGATATCCAAGTAGTCCTTGAAGATATCGTTGATGAAGTACTGAAAGGTGGTGGGTGCGTTGCATAGGCCAAAAGGCATGACAGTGTATTCAAACAACCCGTAACTGGTACGGAAAGCAGTTAGCCATTCATGACCCTCCTTGATGCGTACCAGATTATTGGCGCCTCGCAGATCCAATTTGGTGTAAACAGAGGCGCCCTGTAACCTGTCAATTAGCTGGGGAATGAGAGGCAGGGGGTAACGGTTTTTTATTGTGCGCTTGTTCAGCTCTCTATAATCTATTATGGGTCTCAGACTTTGGTCCTTATTTTTGACAAAGAAAATTCCTGCTCCGGCTGGAGATGTAGAGGGGCGTATGAAGCCCTTCTGTAGATTTTCTTTAAGGTATGTCTTGAGATGTTCTAATTCCGGTTCAGATAACGGAAATATGTGGCCGTAAGGTATATCAACCCCTGGTAACAAATCAATCGGGCAATCATAAACCCTATGTGGGGGTAGATTAGTTGATTCCTTTTTATCAAATACGTCAGTAAATGAGGAGTATGAGTCTGGGAATGTAGGAGCAGTATCCAACAATAATTGTTCCTGATGTAGACAGGTATCTTTACAATAGGATGAGTTAAAGATAACCTGGGAAGTTGACCAGATTATTGTTGGATCGTGCTGTTGAAACCAAGTGATACCTAAAATAACAGGATATATGGGGGAGGGAATTACATCGAATGTGACATATTCTGTATGCAACCCCTGTGTAGTAACCCTTAAAGGGATGGTATGGTACATGATAGGACCTGATGTAATTTCCTTCCCATTAACAAAACGCAGGGCACTTGGAGTGCTTTTTGTGACAAGTGGTATTTTATTAACAACAGTGAATTGGTGATCAATGTAGTTGTGGCTGGCACCGGAGTCAAGGATTGCCTTGGAGTGGAGTCGGTGGTGTTCCCACTGTAACAGAATAGGAAGGGAGCAATGGTTAGTTTGTATCTGATTAGCTGATAAACAGAGGTCAGTGGTTAATTGCTTACCCTTACTGCGTTGCAGCTGGAGGCAGTCTTTAACAGAGTGGTCTATGCCCCCACAGTACATACATAGGTCTAGATTTTTCCTCCTCAGTTTTTCTTGGGGGGTTAGGGGTCCTCTGATGAATCCCAATTCCATGGTGGTTTCAGCAGCCCTAGGTGTAGGTCTTTGTGAGTGGGTAATGGGTGGAAGTGCTGCTGTTTTGATATTTGTGTCAGTATGTACTTTCTCTGAGCGTCTCTCTCTTATACGCCTGTCCAATGTTATACTGATATCAATTAATTTATCCAAGGTGTCAGGGAGTGGCTGCCTAGCTAGCTCATCTTTGAGAGTTTCAGAGAGCCCCAAACGGAATTGATTCCGTAAGGAGAGATCATTCCACTGAGTATCGGAGGACCATTTTTTGAATTCTGCGATGCAGTCCTCCACCGGCCTTTTATACTGGCGGAGGGATCTCATAGCAGTTTTCAGCTGATAAATGCTTGTAGGGATCATCGTAAAGCTGACCCATGGCCTTGAAAAATTGTTCTAATGAGTACAATATGGGATCGTTGGTCTCGAAAAATAAATTGGCCCATATGCGTGGTTCTCCACGGAGGTAGGAGATAGTAGTTGTTACGGTACCAACTGTGTACCAAGGGTTAACCCCAGATGAACAATGTCCTGCATAGACAATCAGCAATTCACAACCCAGCCAGTTTCAGGTTTAAAACAGAATGACAACTTTATTTGAAGGCAGCACACAGATTTATACAGGTTTTTGACCCCCCCTCAGATGGGGGTTGAAAGAATGTTGTACATTAGATAAAAGGGAGAAGCGCCCTTGACATGATACAATAGAATTATATTACTTAAATACTTTACTTAGGCAGATAACAACTTAAACACATTTGGCTTGTCTTATCACCTAGCGTCTGTTCTCTGAGGGTGATTAAACAATGGCCTGTTTATTACTTAAATGTAATTATAGCACACAATAGCTGAGGCCAGAAAACCTGTCTTTAGAAATTAGATTCTTAAAGCTAAACACAGTTAACTCTTTCAGTCCTGACAGAAGGGTCTGTCACATAGCTCCCCCCTTGTGGAACACTCCGGCAGACCCGGCTTGACCCTTTTGCGGGTCAACCTGGGGATGACCGGACTAGGAGGTGGTAGGCATGTCAGTTTGCTGGGACAATCCATCTGTATTCCCGTTATGAGAGAGAATCCCTGTCTGTATAAATAAGGGTTCAACCTCTTCAGTGCCCCGACTAGGGCTAAACAGTCCTTCAAAATATCATCGGCTTCTTTACGTGGTTTTTGTACCTGCTCTTTATAGGTATCCACAATCCCTTCATACTGACATAGGGTGCCCTTGAGTTGCTGCACCTCCCTATGAGCCAGTGTCAGCTTCTCCTCCAGTGTCACTAAGTTTGTCCTTAATGTTTCATGTTCCACTCTCAAGCTGGTGTTTTCTGCAGTCTGTCGGTGCAGCTTGTCTAGCAGAGATTCCTGTTCTAAACGTGCTTTTTCCTCTGCACTCCTCTTCTCTCCCGCTAGCACTGTTACATGATTATTTAACGTGACCATTTTATCCTCTACGTGACTCTTCTCCTTCATCAGCGCATTGTAACGTGACTCCCACATATCAATAGCGGATAGAGATTTACTGAGCTCAGCGTCCTGGGGCTTAGCAGCAGGGGGGTCAGTCTCTGCTGCACGGATCTGAGCACGGGTAGTCACAGGGTTAACATCAGCGGGACCCATGGGAGCATAGGCAGAAACAAGGGGGACCAAGGTATTTCCAAGGAGAACATCAGCTGGTAAATCCTTCATGACCCCCACATTCACAGGTCTAGCGCCCCCTCCCCAATCCAAATGCACCCTGGCAACAGGCAGGCAGAACACAGTGCCCCCTGCTACCCTCACAGCCACAGTGTCTCCTGTGTGCTGTTTCTCAGACACCAAGTTCTTTCGAAGCAAGGTCATGGTAGCACCAGTATCCCGTATACCACTGACCTCCTTCCCATTCACTTTAACCAGTTGCCGGTTATTCCGGTGGGCAGCTTGCACAAGGTCTGCCTCATGTAGGATGCCCCAGCATTCTTGCGCCTCTACATAGCGGGCCGCAGGCTGAGGATTACGTGGGATTCCGCTAGCGGGTCTTCTCCAGGACTGTGCTTGGTTCGCTGCGTTTAGGGGACACTCTGGTCTTTTGTGCCCTAGTTGCTTACATCCAAAGCACCGAATAGGTTGTGAGTAGCCCCGCGAATTGAACCAGGCTCTCTGAGGGTAGTTCGTGGCCCGAGACCGTGTGGTATAGCGGTGTGCTGGGGGTTGGTAACTGGCAGGTGCTGGGGTGACTGGGGGTCTGTACTCCACTCTGGCAGGGGGCTTAGTGGTAGCAGTGTCCAGTTTGCGGGCATCCGTATACTCATCTGCCAAGCGAGCCGCTTCATGCAGGGTGGAGGGTTTACGGTCCCGAACCCACTCTCGAACTCCTGCGGGTAACTTGTCGAAGCAATGTTCCAACAGGAATAGCTGCAGCACCTCTTCCCCAGATACGGCTTGGCACCCCGCTATCCAGTGAGCTGCTGTGCGGTGCACCTTACATGCCCACTCAAGGTAGGAATCACCAGCCAATTTAACAGTGTCTCTGAACCGCCTCCGGTATGCCTCCGGTGTAACCGCATACCTGGAGAGCAGAGCCTCTTTTACAGTATTATAATCCCCGACTTCCTCATCTGGAATGGCCCGAAAAGCCTCACTGGCCCGGCCGGATAATTTTCCGGATAATATCGTGACCCAGTCCTCTGCGGGTACCTTGTGTAGTGCACATTGCCTCTCAAAATCCGCAAGGTACCCATCAATCTCTCCTTCTGTTTCCAGGAAGTTTTTAAAAGCTGCAAAATTTACTTTTCCCTTTTCCACTGGGGTTGCTGTGACTTGGGCTGCTGCAGCGCCGCTTTGGCGAAGTAGGTTGGCCTCCACAGCTGCTATGACCCGGTCGATAATTTCGGCAGATGGGTTGGGGCCATAATATGCCAGTCTTATTTTAACCGCCCGATCAAAGCTTGCTTCTTCAGGGGTTCTGTCTGATATGCTGGGCCCATTGGTTCCTTCTGTCCCTGGTACTCTTTCCATCTTAGTCAGTATTGTAATAATCCCCCTCTTCCTGAGGTTACTGGCTTGTGTAGTTGCTCTTCTGGGCGATAAGGATTCTCCCGTCGCTTGCCACCAATGTTACGGTACCAACTGTGTACCAAGGGTTAACCCCAGATGAACAATGTCCTGCATAGACAATCAGCAATTCACAACCCAGCCAGTTTCAGGTTTAAAACAGAATGACAACTTTATTTGAAGGCAGCACACAGATTTATACAGGTTTTTGACCCCCCCTCAGATGGGGGTTGAAAGAATGTTGTACATTAGATAAAAGGGAGAAGCGCCCTTGACATGATACAATAGAATTATATTACTTAAATACTTTACTTAGGCAGATAACAACTTAAACACATTTGGCTTGTCTTATCACCTAGCGTCTGTTCTCTGAGGGTGATTAAACAATGGCCTGTTTATTACTTAAATGTAATTATAGCACACAATAGCTGAGGCCAGAAAACCTGTCTTTAGAAATTAGATTCTTAAAGCTAAACACAGTTAACTCTTTCAGTCCTGACAGAAGGGTCTGTCACAGTAGTGAGTACCTTAAGGTGCTCATTAACATAGGTTTTAGGTTTTAATTGGAAATACAAGTAACAAGAATTCCTAAATTCCCTAAATTCTGTTCTTTGTCCACTGAATGGCTGAGGGGGGTTGGGTTGTGGCTCATGTGAAGTGTGAGCTGATCTAATAGCTTCTAACTTGTCATTTATATATTGTTTTAGGGAGGTATTTTCAGCTTGTAAGGCAGTGAGCCCCTTAGAGAGATTCTCTACTGTTTGAGTAAGGGCTTCTACATGTGCTACTAGGGCTGCTGGGTCCATAACCGAGGCTTGGTTATTACTGTCAGGCAGTATCTACAAAACTCAGAAATCCCTGCAAATAAAAGGGAATGTGAGTGATGGACCGCAACTGCAGCTTTAAATGAGGTGTTGAGAGGTGTAGAAATGATTCTGCAATAAATAAACGATGGCAGCATGGAATACAGTCTCATTTAGTACACATCACATTAATATATGGTTCAGATAGTCAGCAGATGGGACATGTGAGCAGTCAGCCCTACCCAGTACTGTACCACTTTACCGTTATTAGGGTTAATGAAGTAATTGCAGAAACTAAGTGTAGTAACGTTACACGCATTCAGGATAACATATGTACATAAATAAGAGATTTTGGAACTAACAGAGACTAAGCGTACTTAGGTAATTCAGTCTAGGTAGTTTAAGATGAGCTCGGTAATAGTGGAGCAAACAATCTAATACACAGAGCTAACAGAGTTAATTGGTGGTTAAGCGGTAACTTACCGAGTCCGTGCAAAGTTAGGTCACAGAGTGAGTAGGTTGCGTTATTTGCAAAGTGTCAGTAACCGCTGACTGTTTGTTTGTATCAGGTGAAAGGAGCGCTCCGGTCTCAAGATGCGTGAGACTATGCGTGTGACGTCACCGCTAGTTCCGTGAGAGGGCGGAGGAGTTGTAAGTTCAGGAGTGCTGTTTGGCATCCACAGGAGTTTTTCGATAAGGTGTGCAGCTTGAGTGAGAAATAACCAAGCATTGCACAATAGGAGGAGTGTAACTATATAGGGAATAAAGTGGGAGGTATTCCTGTTAGTAGTTGAAGGGCAGATTATACAAAGGATAGATTGGAGAAGTAGGTGAATGCACTGGATATGACATTCCTCAAACTATTCCATTGGTTATTGTACGTTGTAATGAATATTATTTGTCTACTATTTTCCTTTGGTTTGGTATGATAGAGAAGGCTGTCCCTATCTGTTTTTCTTGCTCTAGTGTATGCTTTTTTATACATTTGTTATAATATCCTCTGTTATGGAACCTATCACTCATGGGTACAGCATGTTCCTCAAATTTTATTCAGGGATGAGCAGTTACGCCTTATTCTAAAGAACTGCCCCACTGGGATTACTTTTATTAAAGATATTGGATGGACACTGCTTGCTTCCAATATACTACTGTAACTATTGGCCTCCCTTCCTTCTTTATTTTTATGTCCATAAATGCTAGTTCTGTAAGACTAACCTCATTTGCTCCCATAGCTGTACCTCTTACCTGCTTATATATCTTCCCATCAAAGGAAAATACATTCGGCTAGATTTGGAGATGTGCATTAGGGTAAAAAAGCAGCGTTAAGAGGTCCTAACGCTGCTTTTTTATGCCCGCTGGTATTATGAGTCTTGCAGGTTTAGGTGTACCGCACACTTGTTTGGCCTTACCGCAAAATGACTTACGTAAAGTCTTTTTTCTATGGGACTTCCATAACCCTGATATTACGAGTCTGTCCTGGGAGGCCAAAAAGTGAGCGGTACACCCTACCCTGTCAAGAGTCCTAACGCATTTAAAAGTCAGTAGTTATGAGTTTTATGGTACAACGCCGTAACATAAAACTCATTACTAAATTGCTAAAAAGTACACTAACACCCATAAACTACCTATTAAACCCTAAACCGAGGCCATCCCGCATCGCAAACACTATAATAAAAATTTTAACCCCTAATCTGCCACTCCGGATACCGCCGCCACCTACATTATATTTATGAACTCCTAATCTACTGCCCCCAACATCGCAGACACCTACATTATATCTATTAACCCCTAATCTGCCTTCCCCAATGTCGCTGACACCTACATTATATTATTAGCCCCTAATCTGCCACTCTGGACACCGCCGCCACCTACATTATATTTATGAACCCCTAATCTTCTACCCCCAACATCGACAACACCTACATTATATCTATTAACCCCTAATCTGCCTTCCTCAATGTCGCCGACACCTACATTATATTATTAACCCCTAATCTGCCGCTCCGGACACCGCCGCCACCTACATTATATTTATGAACCCCTAATCTGCTGCCCCCAACATCGCCGACACCTACATTATATCTATTAACCCCTAATCTGCCTTCCCCAATGTCGCCAACACCTACATTATTTTATTAACCCCTAATTTGCTGCCCCAACATCGCCGACACCTACATTATATCTATTAACCCCTAATCTGCATTCCCCAATGTCGCCGACACCTACATTATATTATTAACCCCTAATCTGCTGCCACCAACATCGCCACCACTATATTAAAGTTATTAACCCTTAAACCTAAGTCTAACCCTAAACCTAACTTAAATATAATTTAAACAAATCTAAATAAATATTCCTATCATTAACTAAATTATTCCTATTTAAAACTAAATACTTACCTATACAATAAACCCTAAGCTAGCTACAATATAACTAATAGTTACATTGTAGCTAGCTTAGGGTTTATTTTTATTTTACAGGCAAGTTTGTATTTATTTTAACTAGGTAGAAAAGTTATTAAATAGTTATTAACTATTTAATAACTACCTAGCTAAAATAATTACAAAAGTACCTGTAAAATAAAACCTAACCTAAGTTACAATAACACCTAAAACTACACTATAATTAAATAAACTTACTAAATTAAATACAATTAGCTAAATTAAATTAAATTAGCTAAAGTACAAAAAAACACTAGATTACAGAAAATAATAAACAAATTATAGATATTTAAACTAATTACACCTAATCTAATAACCCTATTAAAATAAAAAAGCCCCCCCAAAATAAAAAAAACCCTAGCCTCAACTGAACTACCAATAGCCCTTAAAAGGGCCTTTTGCGGGGCTTTGCCCCAAAGTAATCAGCTCTTTTACCTGTAAAAAACAATACAAACAACCCCCCAACAGTAAAACCCACCACCCACACAACCAACCCCCCCAAAAAAAAACTATCTAAAAAAAACCTAAGCTCCCCATTGCCCTGAAAAGGGCATTTGGATGGGCAGCTAGCTCTTTTGCCGCCCAAAGTCCCTAACCTAAAATAAAACCCACCCAATACACCCTTAAAAAACACTAACCCCCTGAAGATTGACTTACCGGGAGACGTCTTCATCCAAGCCGGGCCGAAGTCCTCAACGATGCCCGGAAAAGTCTTCGTCCAAGCCGGGCAAAGTGGTCCTCCATACGGGCAGAAGTATTCATCCAGATGGCATTTTCTATCTTCATCCAGACGGCGCAGAGAGGGTCCATCTTCAAGACATCTGAAGCGGAGCATCCTCTTCTGCCGATGGACTAACGACGAATGAAGGTACCTTTAAGTGACGTCATCCAAGATGGCATCCCTTAGATTCCGAATGGCTGATAGAATTCTATCAGCCAATCGAAATTAAGGTAGAAAAAATCCTATTGGTTGATGCAATCAACCAATAGGATTGAGCTTGCATTCTATTAGCTACAATAGAGTTCTATCAGCCAATCGGAATCTAAGGGACACCATCTTGGATGACGTCACTTAAAGGTACCTTCATTCATCGTTAGTCCGTTGGCTGAAGAGGATGCTCTGTGTCGGATGTCTTGAAGATGGACCCGCTCCGCGCCGGATAGATGAAGATAGAAGATGCCGTCTGGATGAAGACTTCTGCCCGTCTGGAGGACCACTTCGCCCGGCTTGGATGAAGACTTCCCCCGGCTTCGTTGAGGACTTCGGCCCGGCTTGGATGAAAACGTCTCCTGGTAAGTCGATCTTCAGGGGGTTAGTGTTAGTTTTTTTTAAGGGTGTATTGGGTGGGTTTTATTTTTAGGTTAGGGACTTTGGGCGGCAAAAGTGCTAACTGCTTAATGCCCATCCAAATGCCCCTTTCTCGTGTAATTGGCAAGAGTCCATGAGCTAATGACGTATGGGATATACAATCCTACCAGGAGGGGCAAAGTTTCCCAAACCTCAAAATGCCTATAAATACACCCCTCACCACACCCACAATTCAGTTTTACAAACTTTGCCTCCTATGGAGGTGCTGAAGTAAGGTTGTGCTAAGATTTCTACGTTGACATGCGCTTCTCAGCATTTTGAAGCCCAATTACTCTCAGAGTACAGCGAATGTCAGAGGGATATGAAGGGAGTATCACCTATTGAATGCAGTGATTTCCCTAACGGGGGTCTATTTCATGAGTTCTCTGTTATCAGTCATAGAGATTCATCTTCTACCTCCCTTTTCAGATCGATGATATACTCTCATATACCATTACCTCTACTGATAAAGGTTTCAGTACTGGTTTGGCTATCTGCTATATGTGGATGGGTGTCTTTTGGTAAGTATGTTTTTATTTCTTAAGACACCTCAGCTATGGTTTGGCACTTTATGCATTTATATAAAGTTCTAAATATATGTATTGTACTTATATTTGCCATGAGTCAGGTTCATGTATTTCCTTTTGCAGATTGTCAGTTTAATATTTTGGGAAGTTGATATTGAGAAATATTTTTCTTACCTGGGGTTTAGTCTTTTTTTTCAATTGACTACTTCTTTCAAATTGCGGGCTGTCTTAGGCTTGCGGGTGCGCTAAATGTTTTACTTTATTGCGTCATTCTTGGCGCAATAATTTTTTGGCGCGAAAGGCACATTCGTTGATGCAAGTTCGTCATTTCCGGCGTCGTAATTGACGCAGGGGTTCACACAGGTTTGCGTCAGTGACGCGAGTGTGTCATTTCCGGACATGGTTGGTGCCAAAACATTTTTTTGTTACGTTGTGCGTCATACTTGGCGCCAATTTTTTTTCATTATTTATTGCCCCATTGCTTTTGCCTCTTGCCTTTTTCTATGTCAGAAGGCTATGCTATTTGCATTTTTTCCCATTCCTGAAACTGTCATATAAGGAAAATGATAATTGTGCTTTATGTGTTGTTTTTTCTTTTACATTTTGCAAGATGTCTCAATCTGATCCTGCCTCAGAAGTATCTGCTGGAACTTTGCTGCCTGACATCGGTTCTACCAAAGCTAAGTGCATTTGTTGTAAAATTGTGGAGACTATATCTCCTAATGTCATTTGTATTAGTTGCCATGATAAACTTTTACATGCAGATAGTGTCCATCAGTAATAGTACATTGCCGGTTGCAATTCCTTCAACTTCTAATGTACATGATATACCTATGAATTTTAAAGAATTTGTTACTGATTCTATTCAGAAGGCTTTGTCTGCATTTCCACCTTCTAATAAGCGTAAGAGGTCTTTTAAAACTTCTCATAAAGTTGATGAAATTTCAAATTACCGACAACATAATGAATTATCCACCTCTGATGAGGATCTATCTGATTCAGAAGATCCTTCCTCAGACATTGACACTGAAAAATCTTCTTATTTATTTAAAATGGAGAATAGGCGTTCTTTGTTAAAAGAAGTGTTAATTACTTTGGATATTGAGGAAGCTAGTCCTCTCGATATTAAAACCAGTAAACGTTTAAATTCTGTTTTTAAACCTCCTGTGGTTACTCCAGAGGTTTTTCCTATTCCTGATGCTATTTCTGATATGATTTCTAAGGAATGGAATAAGCCGGGTACTCCTTTTAATCCTTCTGCAAGGTTTAAAAAATGGTATCCTTTACCAGAAATTTCAATAGAGTTTTGGGAAAAGATCCCCAAAGTTGATGGGGCTATTTCTACTCTTGCTAAACGAACCACTATTCCTATCGAAGATAGTACTTCCTTTAAAGATCCTTTAGATAGGAAGCTTGAATCTTATCTAAGGAAAGCCTATTTATATTCAGGTCATCTTCTTAGGCCTGCAATTACTTTGGCTGATGTTGCAGCTGCTTCAACTTTTTGGTTGGAGAATTTAGCGCAAAAAGAATTGGATTCTGACTTATATAGCATTGTTCGTTTACTACAACATGCTAATCATTTTATTTGTGAAGCTGTTTTTGATATTATCAAAATTGATGTTAGATCCATGTCTTTAGCTATTTTAGCTAGAAGAGCTTTGTGGCTTAAATCTTGGAATGCTGATATGACATCTAAGTCTAGATTACTATCTCTTTCCAAGGTAATAATTTATTTGGTTCTTAGTTGGATTCTATTATTTCAACTGTTACTGGGGGGAAGGGAGTATTTTTGCCTCAGGATAAAAAACCTATTGGTAAATCTAACTCTTCTAATCATTTTCGTTACTTTAGTCAAAATAAGGAACAAAAACTTAATCCTTCCCCAAGGAATCTGTTTCCAGTTGGAAGCCTTCCTCAAATTGGAACAAATCCAAGCCTTTTAAGAAACCAAAGTCAGCCCCTAAGTCCGCATGAAGGTGCGGCCCTCCTTCCAGCTCAGCTGGTAGGGGTAGATTAAGGTTTTTCAAGGATGTTTGGGCAAATTCTGTCCAAAATCTATGGATTCAGAGCATTGTCTCTCAGGGGTACCGAATAGGATTCAGAGTAAGACCTCCTGTGAGAAGATTTTTTCTCTCACGCATCCCAGTGAATCCAGTGAAAGCCCAGGCTTTCCTGAAGTGTTTCAGATCTGGAGGTTTCAGGGTTAATCATGCCAGTTCCTTTTCAGGAACAAGGCCTGGGGTTTTATTCAAATCTATTCATTGTCTCAAAGAAAGAAAATTCATTCAGACCAGTTCTGGATCTGAAAATTTTGAATCGTTATGTAAGAGTACCAACTTTCAAGATGGTGACTATAAGGACTATTCTGCCTTTTGTTCAGCAAAGACATTATATGTCTACAATAGATTTGCAGGATGCTTACCTTCATATTCCGATTCATCCAGAACATTATCAGTTCCTGAGATTCTCTTTTCTAGACAGGCATTACCGATTTGTTGCTCTTTCATTTGGCCTAGCAACAGCTCCAAGAATCTTTTCAAAGGTTCTGGGTGCCCTACTCTCTGTAATCAGAGAACAGGGTATTGCAGTGTTTCCTTATTTGGACGATATCTTGGTACTAGCTCAGTCTTTACATTCTGCAGAATCTCACACGAATCAACTTGTGTTGTATCTTCAAAAACATGGTTGGAGGATCAATTTACCAAAAAGTTTTTGATTCCACAGACAAGGGTCACCTTTTTAGGTTTCCAGATAGATTCAGTGTCCATGACTCTGTCTCTAACAGACAAGAGACGTTTGAAATTGGTTGCAGCATGTCGGCACCTTCAGTCTCAGTCTTTCCCTTCAGTGGCTATGTGCATGGAAGTTTTATGCCTCATGACTGCAGCATCGGACGTGATTCCTTTTGCTCGTTTTCACATGAGGCCTCTCCAGCTTTGCATGCTGAATCAATGGTGCCGGGATTATACAAGGATATCCCAATTAATATCCTTAAATCCCAATGTTCGACACTCTCTAACGTGGTGGTTAAATCACCAGCGTCTAGTTCAAGGGGCCTCTTTTGTTTGGCCAACCTGGACTGTGATCACAACAGATGCAAGTATTTTAGGTTGGGGAGCTGTCTGGGGATCTCTGACAGCACAAGGGGTTTGGAAATCTCAAGAGGCGAGATCACCAATCAATATTTTAGAACTTCGTGCAATTCTCAGAGCTCTTCAGTTTTGGCCTCTGTTGAAGAGAGAACCGTTCATTTATTTTCAGACAGACAATATCACAACTGTGGCATATGTCAATAAATCAGGGTGGGACTCACAGTTCCCTAGCTATGAAAGAAGTATCTCAGATACTTGCTTGGGCGGAATCCAACTCTTGTCTAATTTCTGCAGTTCAAATCCCAGTTGTAGACAATTGGAAGGTGGATTATCTCAGCCGTCAGACTTTACATCCAGGGGAGTGGTCTCTCCATCTGGATGTGTTTTCTCAGATTGCTCAGATGTGGGGTCTTCCAGAAATAGATCTGATGGCTTCTAATCTAAACAAGAAACTTCCCAGATACCTGTCCAGGTTCAGGGATTCTCAGGCAGAAGCAGTAGATGCACTGACACTTCCTTGGTGTTATCAACCTGCTTATATCTTCCTGCCTCTAGTACTTCTTCCAAGAGTGATTGTCAAGATCATCATGGAACAATCATTTGTGTTGCTGGTGCCTCCAGCATGGCCCCACAGGTTTTGGTATGCGGATCTGGTTCGGATGTCCAGTTGCCAACCTTGGCCACTTCTATTAAGACCGGACCTACTGTCTCAAGGTCCGCTTTTCCATCAGGATCTCAAATCATTAAATTTGAAGGTATGGAAATTGAACGCTTAGTACTAAGTCATAGAAGTTTCTCTGACTCAGTAATTAATACTATGTTACAAGCTCGTAAATCTGTCTCTAGGAAGATTTATTATCGAGTTTGGAAGACTTACATTTCATGGTGTTCTTCTCATAAATTCTCTTGGCATTCTTTTAGAATTCCTAGAATTTTACAGTTTCTTCAGGATGGTCTGGATAGGGGTTTGTCTGCAAGTTCCTTGAAGGGACAAATCTCTGCTTTTTCTGTTTTATTTCACAGAAAGATTGCTAATCTTCCTGATATTCACTGTTTTTTACAGGCTTTAGTTCATATTAAGCCTGTCATTAAATCAATTTCTCCTCCTTGGAGTCTTAATTTGGTTTTGAAGATGTTACAGGCTCCTCCTTTTGTGCCTATGCATTCTTTGGATATTAAACTACTTTCTTGGAAAGTATTGTTCCTTTTGGCTATCTCTTCTGCTAGAAGAGTTTCTGAGCTATCGGCTCTTTCTTGTGAATCTCCTTTTCTGATTTTTCATCAGGATAAGGCGGTTTTGCGGACTTCATTTGAATTTTTTTACCTAAGGTTGTGAATTCTTACAACATTAGTAGAGAAATTGTTGTCCCTTCCTTGTGTCCTAATCCTAAGAATTCTTTGGAAAGATCCTTACATTCTTTGGATGGTAAGAGCTTTGAAATATTATGTTGAAGCTACTAAAGATTTCAGGAAGACTTCTAGACTATTTGTTATATTTTCTGGTCTTAGGAAAGGTCAGAAGGCCTCTGCAATTTCCTTGGCCTCTTGGTTAAAGCTTTTGATTCATCAAGCTTATTTGGAGTCGGGTCAAGCCCCGCCTCAGAGAATTACAGCTCATTCTACTAGATCAGTCTCCACTTCATGGGCTTTTAAGAATGAAGCTTCAGTTGATCAGATTTGCAAAGCAGCAACTTGGTCCTCTTTGCATACATTTACTAAATTCTACCATTTTTATGTATTTGCTTCTTCGGAAGCAGTTTTTGGTTGAAAAGTTCTTCAGGCAGCTGTTTCAGTTTGATTCTTCTGCTGATGTTTAAGTTTTTCTTTTCTTCATAAGAATAACTTATATTTTGGGTTGTGGATTATTTTTTCAGCATTTGTCTGTTTATTTTTATCCCTCCCTCTCTAGTGATTCTTGCATGGAGTTCCACATCTTGGGTATTTGATATCCCATACATCACTAGCTCATGGACTCTTGCCAATTACATGAAAGAAAACATAATTTATGTAAGAACTTACCTGATAAATTCATTTCTTTCATATTGGCAAGAGTCCATGAGGCCCACCGTTTTTATGGTGGTTATGATTTTTTGTATAAAGCACAATTATTCCAAATTCCTTTGTTGATGCTTGTTACTCCTTTCTTTATAACCCCACTACTTGGCTATTCATTAAACTGAATTGTGGGTGTGGTGAGGGGTGTATTTATAGGCATTTTGAGGTTTGGGAAACTTTGCCCCTCCTGGTAGGATTGTATATCCCATATGTCACTAGCTCATGGACTCTTGCCAATATGAAAGAAATTAATTTATCAGGTAAGTTCTTACATAAATTATGTTTTTTAGGGCAATGGGGAGCTTAGGTTATTTTAGATAGTATTTTATTTGGGAGTTTGGTTGTGTGAGTGGTGGGTTTTACTGTTGGGGGGGTTGTTTGTATTTTTTTTTACAGGTAAAAGAGCTGATTACTTTGGGGCAATGCCCCGCAAAAGGCCCTTTTAAGGGCTATTGATAGTTTAGTTTAGGCTAGGTTTTTTTTTATTTTGGGTGGCTTTTTATTTTAATAGGGCTATTAGATTAGATGTAATTAGCTTAAATATCTGTAATGTGTTTATTATTTTCTGTAATTTAGTGTTTTGTTTTTTTTGCACTTTAGCTAATTTAATTTAATTTAGTAAATTGATTTAATTATAGTGTAGTTTTAGGTGTTATTGTAACTTATGCTAGGTTTTATTTTACAGGTACTTTTGTATTTATTTTAGCTAGGTAGTTATTAAATAGTTAATAATTATTTAATAACTATTCTACCTAGTTAAAATAAATACAAACTTGCCTGTAAAATAAAAATAAACCCTAAACTAGTACAATGTAACTATTAGTTATAATGTAGCTAGCTAAGGGTTTATTTTATAGGTAGATATTTAGTTTTAAATAGGAGTAATTTAGTTACTGATATGAATATTTATTTAGATTTCTTTAAATTATATTTAAGTTAGTGGGTGTTAGGTTTAGGGTTATACTTAGATTTAGGGGTTAATACCTTTAATATAGTGGCGGCGAAGTTGGGGACGGCAGATTAGGGGTTAATAAATATAATGTAGGTGTCGGCGACATTGGGGAAGGCAGATTAGGGGTTAAGGTGTCGGCGATATTGGGGGCAGCAGATTAGGGGTTAATATTATAATACAGGTGTCTGCGATGTCGGGGGTGGCAGATTAGGGGTTAATAAGTGTAAGATTAGGGGTGTTTAGACTTGGGGTTCATGTTAGGGTGTTAGGTGTAGACATAAATTTTATTTCCCCATAGGAATCAATAGGGCTGCGTTATGGAGTTTTACGCTGCTTTTTTGCAGGTGTTAGACTTTTTTTTCAGCCGGCTCTCCCCGTTGATTGCTATGGGGAAATCGTGCACGAGCACGTTACACCAGCTCACCACTGACTTAAGCAGCGCTGGTATTGGAGTGCGGTAATTAGCAAACTTTTGCTCAACGCTCACTTCTTGTCTTTTAACAACGGGTTTGTAAAAACCTGTAATACCAGCGCTGCAGGTAAGTGAGCGGTGAGAAAAAAATGCTCATCAGCACCGCATAGCCTCTAACGCAAAACACGTAATCTATTTGATTGTTATCTAATATAAATCTAAGCAGGCTAAGTACAAAGTCAGTATACTTGTCAACTCTAGGACCTCTTGTTTCAAGGAAAGATCTTTTGGCTTCTATGCCAACCATATGGGGTATGGAGGAATACAGGCTCTCAACATCAAGGGATACCAACAAAGTGTTTTTGGACACTGTTATGCCATCTAATTTTTTTAAGAGATCACCAGTGTCTTTAACATAAGAGGGAAGATTAGCTAGAAACGGGCGTAAGATAAAGTCTACATATTGTCCTATATTTTCCAGGACACTCCTGATCCCCGAGACTATCGGTCTACCCGGAGGACTGGTCATGTTTTTATGGACCTTAGGAAATGTATAGAACACTGGCATTTTGGGAAATTCAGGATACATACATTTTAATTCCTGCTGAGATATGAGTCCCTCTCTTTTTGCCTCACACACTAATTTGAAAAGGTCTGATTGAATTTTTCTAGTGGGATTGCTACTTAGTCTTGTATATTGTTCCTGTATAACAAATTGTCTTTTTACTTCAATGACATAATTAGCCTCATCCATAAGAACCAAGTTACCTCCCTGTCCGCCGTTTTTTTTTAATGACATTGGTTGCCTGACTTAACTTAAGGCGTGTCTTTCTTTCCAAGTCAAATTATCCCCAGTTCCATATTTCTCTGGTAGATTTGCTATTTCTTTCTCTACTGCTTTTATAAATAAATGAATAGCTGGAAGTTGCGATAAGATTGGCATGAAGGTAGATTTAGTTTTGAAGGGGGTAGACAAATCAGGGGAACCCACTGGGTCTATTTTTTCACCAGCTAGGGATTTTAGGATCTCAAGTGTTTCCTTATCTTCCTTTGTAAGAGTTTCTTTCTCTGTTGCTGACTTCCTCATCATCTGTGTTAGTACTAGTTTCCTAGCAAATAGATAAAGGTCTTTTTTTACTTTAAATGTATCTAACGGATTTGTTGGGCAAAAAGATAGACCTTTTTTAGCAAGCTAATATGTGCTAGATTTTACTTAAAGGAAGAAAGGTTTATCACTTGTAACTCCTCCCCTTTATGGTGACCTAGTATTCCCTTCGATACCTCCTCTGTGATCTCCCCCTGTTCACAAATCTCTTGTCTGAATAATATTTTCTCTTACCCTTCTGCTGTCTGGTTTGATATCTCCTCTCGTCTTTAGATTAATTTTTTGTTCCTCCTTCTCTTTCTACCGCCTCTTCTCCTCCCCCCTCTCCCATAGTGTTCCTGTGAAAATTAGACGCTGTCCTGGTACTAGTTTCTTCACCCTCTGTGTCTAATGCATCGGTGCCTGAATTATAGGATCCTTTCTGGGATTTGTACAGTATACTCTCTTTTGTTTAGAATCTTCCTGATCCCTATGTAACTTTCGGCACTTCCTAGACTTAATTTCCATTTGTAATTTTGAAATGATGTTTTTATCTCATCATTTAATTTGCTGAAATTAGGGTTATTTTCAAAAAGATTCACTGCTGCTAAAGCTTCTTCTATCTCAATTTAAATTTTTTCTAATCTCTTCTCATTTCTCTGAACCATCATTTCCATAAATTCTAATGCCACCCCTGATAGTTTGTTGTTCCAATCCTCTATAAATGTTTCTGGGTCCTCATCTTCCTTGGTATTTGGCCCTGGGTAAAGATGTAAATGAAAACCTCTAGGTATCATTTTGTTCTTTATGTAATTATTTAAGATTGAATTTTCTGCCTTATTTTAATTTGTCTGTTTAGTGCATTTTTGTATTTCTTAAAGGCAGTGAAAACATTTGACTCCTCAGTATCTGAACTTTCTATTCCCCGTTCTTGGGTTAATGACTCATTTAGCTCAGCCTCCCACTGAGCATCTGAAAATGTATATACATATTTAGACATGTTTATGTATGTATCTCTATGTTAAATTAAAGCCCTTTGCATTTTTTTTCTCTAACACCTGAGACATCAAATCTTTAAGCCCTTATAACTTTTTTTATTGTATAGTTTTAAATATTTCTTATTATATAGTGTTATTATGAGTGTAAATGTACTTTAAAATGTATTTTTGATGTGTTTTGTGCATAACAGTTAACAGAAGTCGTGCTAACCAGAGATGAGTTAAATTCAAATGTGTTCAAGTGAACACGTTTACTTTCAACTTGTAATACACACATTACTTCCTAGTCATACAAAGAGCCGTGATAAGTCCCTTATTGCTCATGCAGAACAGTTAGCATGCTACTTGTAATCTAGCCCATAATGTGATATAGAACATACACTGTTATAACAAACAACAAGCCAGGTTTATTGATGATCCTTCAATAAGAAAACAGTTGGAACAGACTTAATTTAAAACATTAGTTCATCAATTAAATATGTTTTTTGTGTTTCTCACATATGTCTAGTAGTCTGTAGTCAGACAGTCTGGTATGGTCTTCCCAGTGGCCAAAACTACAAATACATCAGATCTCAAAAAATACCATAAATTAATTAGATGTTCAAGATCCAAATTTAAACTCCAGATTGACAGAACACGATAACATTTTATACAGATATGTTGATTTAATATTGAAAATGACATCTACATATGCTCTTGTATCTACTGTGCATGTGCGAGCAACAAAGAATCATTGCCTCTTTGAAGCCTTATAGCTCCAGATTGACTGTCTGTTTTTTAATCAAGTACAGATATGAATATTATACCACATTCATATTTTGAGATTGATACATTAATTTATAGACTTAAGCTATGGCCGTATTGAAAAATATGTTGTTTTTTTCCAAGCTTAATATCTTAAAAAGAACAGAACTCATTTAATTCAAATTCATGGGCTGCCAGATGGAAGTAAACTATCAAATTCCAGCCAAATGTATTCAGCCTTTCTAAATAAGCTTTTTAAAAACAGTATTTAACATTCAATGCTCATATGAACTTAAACAAATCATTGCAAAAGATGTAGGATAGCTTGGTTATTGAAGAAAACCCTTCAGGTCTGAGCTTTTCTTGCTGCTTGAGGAGGAGTCCATTCAATAACTGTATGGTTAACAGACACATGATTGAACAATTTTAATATATTTTATATGCTGATTGAGATCTCTAATCAATAAAAATAACAGTTCTACAATGTGTGAAATTATTCTCCCCATTGTCATAGAGTATTTAAACCATCTAATTGCTCTAATGAGATCAGAGTTTTATTGATGTTTTTGTTATATTTATTTGAAGTTGTTTTTTTTTAAGTTTTAGAATTATTGTTTGTGTACCATAGTGGAACTATAACAGTTAAATAAAGAAAATGGATTACTAGGCTGCACATAAGTGATGAGCAATATCTGATTTTAAATATCTATAAATATCAACCAATAAGAAATGAAAAATAAAATATATTTACAATTCATATTAAAGAAGAATATACATTATGATAAACTTAAACATAAAAACAAACTTTTAATTTTAAGCAAACATTAAAATGTTCATAACAGTGAAGTTCCTAAAATATCCACTGAATTTTTGTAATGAACTCTCTCTGCAAGATATCAATAATTCACTTAAAACGTTAAAAAGTATAATACCTACCGCCTGTAAAAATAGGATGAAAACTGCCATTGGTCTGTACTGTAAAGACTAGTTTCTGGATACAAAGGTGGCTCTTTCCTATTGGTAGTTGGTGAACATGTGAGTAAGCCATATTAACCCTCACTACCCGTTACAAGTACTGCTTCTTGGATATACCTATATGTGAAAAACTGGATTCCAAAAAATATTTTTTGTGGCGCTTTACAAATAAATAATAATAATCACAATCATAATAATATCCCATGAATTAATTTAAAAATGATTAGCATCTAATGCATTTGCTAAAACGCTCAGAAGTTAAGTTTAGACTTTTAATGTTGGTTATTTGAGAGACCTTTCATCAGCTGTTCATTGCAGATATTTTGTAGATACATATGCTATGTATTAGACAGTTCAAAAATATCATTATGTAGTTTGTGCTGTGTATATAGTAAAGTACCTACCCTTTCTTCTTTTTGAACTACAGAAATACTGTAATGCACCAGAGACTTCTATTAAAGATGATATGTAGTTTTTATAGTTTCATTGTATTGTATTGCTTGGTATAGAACTGGAGTGGGAGAAATAATTAACTATATTAGCTTCCCTAGTGGACATAGATTGACATTCTTATTTGTTTAACACTTCTTTGAATTAATAGAATCGATATGCTTCCTTTACAGTTTGTACAGCATACACATCAATATTTAGTTCCACCCGTGTTCTTTGTATAGATTAATTCAACATTGCCCTAACATTATAAAAATGTGTGTGTGTATATATATATATATATATATATATATATATATATATATATATATATATATATATATATATATATATACAGTCTATATACCAAAATAGCCTGTTTAAAAGATCCAAGGTCACAGGTTCAAATTCCGGCAGGGCCGACTCAGTCCTTCATCCTTCTGAGGTCGATAAAATGAGTACCATTAAATTGGGTAATAACAACTATTACTATTCAGCTGCCAATTTGGTTAATTCCGAGAGTGAGCGCTGAAAGGCGCTATATAAATACTAGTTATTTTTTATATATATATATATATATATATGTAGAAAAGAAGCACTCACTGAACTTACTTCAACTGTGACAAAAGTTTAATACAATGTAGTGACGTTTCGGGACAGCAACAGTCCCTTCCTCTGACCAATTAACAATGTGTGAAAACATCCCTTAAATAGGCTCCAGATAACCCTCCCCACATGATTGACCAATCAAAATCCCGAAACGTCACTACATTGTATTAAACTTTTGTCACAGTTGAAGTAAGTTCAGTGAGTGCTTCTTTTCTACATTTCTACAATTACCTTCATAGCACCCTGACAAGTTGCAAGAGTTGGTGAGAGTGCATTTACACCAAATTTTCTGGTATATATATATATATATATATATATATATATATATATATCAATGAGAAAACAGTAAAATAAAAATTAAAGAATATTAAATTTCAAAAAGTCTATGTACTAATGTTCCTAAAACAGTTTGCTGGTAGATGAACAATACTCCAAAACTCTGTAAATGTTGGGTCACATTCCTCGATTTACAGGTTTAATATTAGCACATTAGCAGATTAGTGCAGTCCTCCAAAATTCTGCTTGTTTTGGATTGCTGTCAGGTCGAGTAGTACTGTATATGTCAGTCAAGGAGAAAAGCCCCAAAGCAATACATAGAGTAAACATTACCTCAGAACTCTGGATATAGCCTTGGGAATGACCCACAAATTCTACAGTTATCCAGAGAGCAATGTAGTGTACCTGATTATAGTGGGTAGCTTGTTGGCACACTGGTTTATTGGGCAGGAGCATAATCAGGCCGCCTGAGGTCACAACAGAAGTGGAAGGCAGGACAGACTTCCAGAAACTCTGCTTCTCTATGGACTTGACAATTAGAGCTGGAAAAGAAAAGTTGGCATTGGAACATTATATATCAGATTGTTTTGCTATATTCTCATAAAATGAAATAAAAGGAAAAAAATTGAAGGCAGAAACTGAATTAAATTCAAATAGAATACTCAAAGTCTTACGCCAACATTTAAAAGAAATCTAGAGCAAATTGGAGCAAAATTATACAGTTAGGAACAAGGAAATCAGTAGTTAAATTTTTTACTCTAGTATAATACTACCATTAGAAACAGCAATAAGGCAAATGAAAGTTGTGTCATATAAAGTCATTGTGGTGCAAAGCAAAAGGTGCACGAAAACTTGTACAAATAGAACATGACACAAAACTCACAAGACGTGATGCTCCAGCGATGACAAAAACCACTGCAACAAGAAAGAAAAAAGTCACTCTAAGAAGAACGGAATCCAAAGACAAAACATTGGTAGACATGACAACCACTTTCCAATAATGTAATAATTTAATATGGTGTCTCATGTAGGAATTTTTCTAGAAATGCACATATTGAGATACTATCCATTATCAATAATTTGAGACATTGGGGTATATTTATCAATGTGCAAGCGGACATGATACGAAGTAGCGTATCATGTTCGGTGCACATCGATAAATGCCGACAGCATACGCTGTCTGCATTTATCATTGCACCAGCAGTTCTTGTGAATTGGCCGCTAGCAGCGGTGTCAATCAACCCGATCGTATTAGATCGGGTTGATTTCTGTCCATGGCCTCAGAGCAGGTGGACAAGATATGGACCGCTGCTTCATAACTTCTGTTTCAGGTAAGCCTGAAGGCTCGCCAGAAACAAGGGGATAAATATACCCCATACCCTTTTGTGAGTTGCATGAGTAGCTATTTATTGGGGCCAGTTTGCAGTTTTTACATAAAGCAAAACGAACTAAATTTTCCCTATGCTTTTTAATGTCATGTTGTACTTAGGGAAGTATCATCCATGTAACAAGATTTTAGGATTGTCCATCTAAAATCTTTGAATATTAAAGGGACAGTCTACATCAGAATTTTGTATTGCTTAAAAAGATAAATAATCCCTTTATTACCGATTTCCCAGTTTTGCATAACTAACAGGGTTATATTAATATACTTTTTACCTCTGTGATTACCTTGTATCTAAGCCTCTGCAGAACCTTATTTTAGTTATTTTGACGGACTTGCATTTTAGCCAATCAGTGCACCTAGGTACTCCTAGGTAAATACTCGTGTGTGAGCACAGTTATCTATATAGCACACATGAACTAATGCCTTCTAGTTGTGAAAAACTGTTACATGCATTCAGATAAGAGGCGGCCTTCAAGGAACTGAGAAATTAGCATATGAGCTTACCTAGGTTTAGCTTTCAACTAATAATACCAAGAGAACAAAGCAAAATTTATGATAAAAGTAAATTGGAAAGTTGTTTAAAATCACATGCCCTATCTGAATTATGAACGTTTATTTTTGACAAGACTATCCCTTTAACATATGGACATTGGAAATTGGTGGCTCCATGTACGAAGCAGCGAAAGCTGCTCCGGAGCCTTTGCGGGGTAGGTTCGCATATGCGAGCCTGCTTCCCGCAATGTAAGAAGCAGCGGTCATTAGCCCGCCTCTTAGTACATGGAGCCCTAGAAATCCTTTTTATTTTTCATAGTATTGTTTTTATATTATTATATTAAGTAATATTTAATTATTAATATTGTTTTTAATATTTTAAATGTACTTACTACTTAAAATATTTTCTGAGTTTGAGATAGGCTATTTGCCTTTCAGTCTTTAACTGTTTTGCTTTTAGTTTATTTCTTATTTTGTTTTATTCAACAGAGTTAACAACCAGCATATTCCGGCAATGTGTTAGCAATGTGTTTTGATAAAACTGCTGATTACATAAAAGGACGTGTCAACTGTTTGCAATGTTTTACATTAATTACACATTTAAAATACATCAAGGAAGGTTGCATAATTCACTCAGTAATTAGCTTCTCAAAAAATGCTCATATTTACTTAGTAGATAAGTCGAAGGCAACATTAAAAAGGTGCAGTACACAATCACAACCAATTAAAGAATATTCATAACATGTGGCTGAAAACCTTGAATACAATTGTTCATTTAATTTTTTGAACATTTCTCTGATAACTGGGATTTTGTTGGATATGCTAAGAGCTGATGAAACTTTATTTTTTATTTTTTTGAGACATCTACACCGTAGTTCCAAACTTAAGAATACTTTACATTTAAAAAGAAGTACCAAAAATGTATTATTAAAAAAAAGCTCAAGTCAAAATTAAACTTTCATTATTCAGATTGAGGATGCAATTTTAAACAACTTTCCAATTTACTTCCATTAAAGGAAAACTCAACCCACATTTTTTTCTTCCATGATTCAGATAGAGAATGCAATTTTAAGCAACTTTATAATTTACTCCTAAATTTTCTTCATGCTCTTGCTATATTTATTTGAAAAGCAAGAATGTAAGTTTAGGTACCGGCCCATTTTTGGTGAACAACCTGGGTTGTCCTTGCTGACAGCACCAATAAACAAGTGCTGTCCATGGGTCTGAAGCAAAATTTGCTGGCTCCTTAGCTTAGATGCTTTCTTTTTCAAATAAAGATAGCAAGAGTACAAAGAAAAATTTATGATAGAAGTAAATTAGAAAGTTGCTTAAAATTGCATGCTCTATCTAATTCATGGAGGAAAAAAAATTTGGGTTCAGTGTCCCTTTAACAAATGTGTTTTTGTTTATATTTAAACATTTTGAGTCACCAGCTCCTATTGAGCATGTTGAAGAATTAACATAATAAACATATATGCATTTGTGATTGGCTGATCACTGTCACATGGTACATATATGCATTTGTGATTGGCTGATGGCTGTCACATGGTACAGTGGGAGTGGAAATAGACAAACTTAAAATTGTCAGAAAAAAATCTACTTCTCATTTGAAGTTCAGACTAAGTGCTATTGCATTGCCTTTTTTTATTATGCATTTAGTTGATTATGCAAATCTACTGTATTTACGGGTCCTTTAATTAATCACTACATTTATTAAATAAATACATTTGAAAAAAACTATTAAAATAAGATAAAAATTAATATAGAAGTATTACACTAAGTAACACTTTAATTAATATGAAGTTGAATGTTTTCTACCTTTTGTTTGTTAAATTATCATTACAAATTTAGGCCTAGATTTGGAGTTCTGCGGTAGCCGTCAAAACCAGCGTTAGAGGCTCCTAACGCTGGTTTTGGGCGCCCGCTGGTATTTGGAGTCAGTGATTAAAGGGTCTAACGCTTACTTTTCAGCCGCGACTTTTCCATACCGCAGATCCCCCTACGCCATTTGCGTAGCCTATCTTTTCAATGGGATCTTTCTAACGCTGGTATTTAGAGTCGTTTCTGCAGTGAGCGTTAGAGCTCTAACGACAAGATTCCAGCCGCCTGAAAATAGCAGGAGTTAAGAGCTTTCTGGCTAACGCCGGTTTATAAAGCTCTTAACTACTGTACCCTAAAGTACACTAACACCCATAAACTACCTATGTACCCCTAAACCGAGCTCCCCCCACACCGCCGCCACTCGATTAAAATTTTTAACCCCTAATCTGCCGACCGCCACCTACGTTATACTTATGTACCCCTAATCTGCTGCCCCTAACCCCGCCGACCCCTGTATTATATTTATTCACCCCTAACCTGCCCCCCACAACGTCGCCGCCAGCTACTTACAATAATTAACCCCTAATCTTCCGACCGCAAATCGCCGCCACCTACGTTATCCCTATGTACCCCTAATCTGCTGCCCCTAACACCGCCGACCCCTATATTATATTTATTAACCCCTAATCTGCCCCCCTCAACGTCGCCGACACCTGCCTACACTTATTAACCCCTAATCTGCCGAGCGGACCTGAGCGCTACTATAATAAAGTTATTAACCCCTAATCCGCCTCACTAACCCTATCATAAATAGTATTAACCCCTAATCTGCCCTCCCTAACATCGCCGACACCTAACTTCAATTATTAACCCCTAAACTTCCGATCGGAGCTCACCGCTATTCTAATAAATGGATTAACCCCTAAAGCTAAGTCTAACCCTAACACTAACACCCCTCTAAGTTAAATATAATTTTTATCTAACGAAATTAATTAACTCTTATTAAATAACTTATTCCTATTTAAAGCTAAATACTTACCTGTAAAATAAATCCTAATATAGCTACAATATAAATTATAATTATATTATAGCTATTTTAGGATTAATATTTATTTTACAGGCAACTTTGTAATTATTTTAAACAGGTACAATAGCTATTAAATAGTTAAGAACTATTTCATAGCTACCTAGTTAAAATAATAACAAATTTACCTGTAAAATAAATCCTAACCTAAGTTATAATTAAACCTAACACTACCCTATCAATAAAATAATTAAATAAACTACCTACAATTACCTACAATTAACCTAACACTACACTATCAATAAATAAATTAAACACAATTGCTACAAATAAATACAATTAAATAAACTAGCTAAAGTACAAAAAATAAAAAAGAACTAAGTTACAGAAAATAAAAAAATATTTACAAACATAAGAAAAATATTACAACAATTTTAAACTAATTACACCTACTCTAAGCCCCCTAATAAAATAACAAAGCCCCCCAAAATAAAAAATTCCCTACCCTATTCTAAATTAAAAAAGTTACAAGCTCTTTTACCTTACCAGCCCTGAACAGGGCCCTTTGCGGGGCATGCCCCAAGAATTTCAGCTCTTTTGCCTGTAAAAGAATAAATACAATACCCCCCCCCCCAACATTACAACCCACCACCCACATACCCCTAATCTAACCCAAACCCCCCTTAAATAAACCTAACACTAAGCCCCTGAAGATCTTCCTACCTTGTCTTCACCATACCAGGTTCACCGATCCGTCCTGGCTCCAAGATCTTCATCCAACCCAAGCGGGGGTTGGCGATCCATAATCCGGTCCAGAAGAGGCTCCAAAGTCTTCCTCCTATCCGGCAAGAAGAGGACATCCGGACCGGCAAACATCTTCTCCAAGCGGCATCTTCGATCTTCTTCCATCCGGTGCGGAGCGGGTCCATCTTGAAGCAGGCGACGCGGATCCATCCTCTTCTTCCGATGTCTCCCGACTAATGACGGTTCCTTTAAGGGACGTCATCCAAGATGGCGTCCCTCGAATTCCGATTGGCTGATAGGATTCTATCAGCCAATCGGAATTAAGGTAGGAATTTTCTGATTGGCTGATGGAATCAGCCAATCAGAATCAAGTTCAATCCGATTGGCTGATCCAATCAGCCAATCAGATTGAGCTCGCATTCTATTGGCTGTTCCGATCAGCCAATAGAATGCGAGCTCAATCTGATTGGCTGATGGGATCGGCCAATCGGATTGAACTTG
The DNA here is from genome assembly GCF_027579735.1 of Bombina bombina. NCBI lineage: Eukaryota > Metazoa > Chordata > Amphibia > Anura > Bombinatoridae > Bombina > Bombina bombina. Next base: position 121,717,811 of record NC_069505.1, read on the forward strand.
ATTCTGATTGGCTGATTCCATCAGCCAATCAGAAAATTCCTACCTTAATTCCGATTGGCTGATAGAATCCTATCAGCCAATCGGAATTCGAGGGACGCCATCTTGGATGACGTCCCTTAAAGGAACCGTCATTAGTCGGGAGACATCGGAAGAAGAGGATGGATCCGCGTCGCCTGCTTCAAGATGGACCCGCTCCGCACCGGATGGAAGAAGATCGAAGATGCCGCTTGGAGAAGATGTTTGCCGGTCCAGATGTCCTCTTCTTGCCGGATAGGAGGAAGACTTTGGAGCCTCTTCTGGACCGGATTATGGATCGCCAACCCCCGCTTGGGTTGGATGAAGATCTTGGAGCCAGGACGGATCGGTGAACCTGGTATGGTGAAGACAAGGTAGGAAGATCTTCAGGGGCTTAGTGTTAGGTTTATTTAAGGGGGGTTTGGGTTAGATTAGGGGTATGTGGGTGGTGGGTTGTAATGTTGGGGGGGGGGGGTATTGTATTTATTCTTTTACAGGCAAAAGAGCTGAAATTCTTGGGGCATGCCCCGCAAAGGGCCCTGTTCAGGGCTGGTAAGGTAAAAGAGCTTGTAACTTTTTTAATTTAGAATAGGGTAGGGAATTTTTTATTTTGGGGGGCTTTGTTATTTTATTAGGGGGCTTAGAGTAGGTGTAATTAGTTTAAAATTGTTGTAATATTTTTCTTATGTTTGTAAATATTTTTTTATTTTCTGTAACTTAGTTCTTTTTTATTTTTTGTACTTTAGCTAGTTTATTTAATTGTATTTATTTGTAGCAATTGTGTTTAATTTATTTATTGATAGTGTAGTGTTAGGTTAATTGTAGGTAATTGTAGGTAGTTTATTTAATTATTTTATTGATAGGGTAGTGTTAGGTTTAATTATAACTTAGGTTAGGATTTATTTTACAGGTAAATTTGTTATTATTTTAACTAGGTAGCTATGAAATAGTTCTTAACTATTTAATAGCTATTGTACCTGGTTAAAATAATTACAAAGTTGCCTGTAAAATAAATATTAATCCTAAAATAGCTATAATATAATTATAATTTATATTGTAGCTATATTAGGATTTATTTTACAGGTAAGTATTTAGCTTTAAATAGGAATAAGTTATTTAATAAGAGTTAATTAATTTCGTTAGATAAAAATTATATTTAACTTAGGGGGGTGTTAGTGTTAGGGTTAGACTTAGCTTTAGGGGTTAATCCATTTATTAGAATAGCGGTGAGCTCCGATCGGAAGTTTAGGGGTTAATAATTGAAGTTAGGTGTCGGCGATGTTAGGGAGGGCAGATTAGGGGTTAATACTATTTATGATAGGGTTAGTGAGGCGGATTAGGGGTTAATAACTTTATTATAGTAGCGCTCAGGTCCGCTCGGCAGATTAGGGGTTAATAAGTGTAGGCAGGTGTCGGCGACGTTGAGGGGGGCAGATTAGGGGTTAATAAATATAACATAGGGGTCGGCGGTGTTAGGGCAGCAGATTAGGGGTACATAGGGATAACGTAGGTGGCGGCGCTTTACGGAGCGGCAGATTAGGGGTTAAAAAAAATATGCAGGGGTCAGCGATAGCGGGGGCGGCAGATTAGGGGTTAATAAGTGTAAGATTAGGGGTGTTTAGACTCGGGGTACATGTTAGAGTGTTAGGTGCAGACGTAGGAAGTGTTTCCCCATAGGAATCAATGGGGCTGCGTTAGGAGCTGAACGCTGCTTTTTTGCAGGTGTTAGGTTTTTTTTCAGCTCAAACAGTCCCATTGTTTCCTATGGGAGAATCGTGCACGAGCACGTTTTTGAGGCCGGCCGCGTCCGTAAGCAACTCTGGTATCGAGAGTTGCTTTTGCGGTAAAAACGCTCTACGCTCCTTTTTTGGAGCCTAACGCAGCATTTGTTTTAACTCTCGATACCAGAGTTAAATTTATGGTGCGGCCAGAAAAAAGCCCGCGGAGCGTTAACAGCCCTTTTACCGCCGAACTCCAAATCTAGGCCATAGAATGCATGTTTTTTTCAGGACTATTATTCGTGCAAAGGCAGGAAAAAAAAAACCCAAAACAAAACAAGGTTTCATCTGCTTTAATTAGTTTGTCCAACAAAAGCCCAATTATCAAGGAAAATTTCTAAAATCAAGTGAACAATGTGTTCAAGGATTTCAGCAGTATGTTATGATAATTCTCTAATTGGTCCTGATTATGTATTGTGCATGTTTGCTGTTGTCTAAGACTTATCTTGGAAGTAAAAATTAACAAATTGTGAGAAGCAATATACAGAGTGTATTATGCATAATGTTTCACTCTATTTAAGACTATGAAATCATTTAAAAAATATTCCAAAAAACGGATATGGCAGTTTAAAATGTTTTCTTTGGCTTTATGTATCCAACACATTGTTCTAAAGGTAGCTGATTGATAGGAAACTTTGATATTAGAAGTAAATGGAAAATTGTTTAAAATTGCATACTCAATCTGGTTTATTTTTATTTATATTTTTAGAGAGTTTCATAAATTAAATTTAGCCACAAAAACTAAATTGCATACAATTAGTTACAATAAAGCAGTTTCTTTCAGCTGCATATTCATACAACAAATAAAAAATGTTAACACCTATGCTATATCAATCAGAACTATAATGTTCACAATAAACATTCTCAGAAACATATAGTATATCTGAAAAAAACTTGTTTAACCAAAGGGAAATTACAGTAATATGGCTTTTAACAACTAGACAAGTAAATAATGTTTATATAACCTCACTAGTAATAGACAATAAACCTCAGATTTTTAACCCCCAAAGACTAATAAAGGCTACTTTAGACATCTTATTGACACTTTTACCCAGGCAACTAGTAGGGTATAAATATAGCAGGGTACCTATGTATCTTATTTGCTGAGTTTAAAATGTACAATAGATGGGGCGGAGCCGGCAGTTGCAGAGATGGCAGCATAACTCCGGAGCTCCGCTGTAAAAGCCCTTATAACATCAGGAATCCTGACCATCCTTGATCCTATGATCCCCTCCAATACTCCCCTGTACCCCTAAAGCCCATGGCAACAACTTAGAGGGACATTTTGCTTCACATTCCCTGAACCAGGGAGGCACAGCATACCGGACTGAATACAGGCTGCATCCACCATCAGGCCACAAGTAAACCCCCTTACAGGTAACCAGGGACTACAACCAAGCCCCCAGGAAGGCTTGCACCTCAAAACGAAGGGCCTTTACAGTAAAAAACGGCACCCGATTTTCGAGTCGGACCGGAAAAAAAATCTAGCCTGGGGATCGGGCCTACACCGGAACTCCACTTCGTCCAGGGTAAGAATTTTTCATATACCCTACCACACCAGCTCATTCATATAGTAACAGGCCCACTCCCTACCTGTAATCCAGCCACAATCAGCAATCAGGCACTGCATGGCCCTTACAGGCCCCTTCTAAAAATTGATCCCAGGGATTGGGCCTACTACAGACCTAGCTCTGGTTACAGACCAGCTGCATAGCTCAACCTATTCTATATCCCTGATCAATACAACAGGAACTACAGCTCCACCATCTCACACCAGCCTGCACAAAAACAGAAAGAAAAAAAAAAGGAGGGGAGAGAAGAGAATAAATAGCAACTGAGCTGCCTTTAACCACCAATGCTGCAGCTTTTTTGAAACACAAACCTATAGATATATTCTTTGCTTGGCCTTTGAATTCAGCTTGGGGACCTAAACCTAAAACTCTTTTCTATAAATTTGCCACTGTGATTACAACACGGACCTTCATCCCCTCAGTCTGCAATAAATTGCTGACAAGCACCTTTCATTTATTATCAGTGAGCACAAAATCCCTTTGTCTGTTTTGGTGCTAAATTCATTAAATAGCACACAACTTGCAAGACTTATATTACATAAGGCAATTTTACCACGAGAGGCCAAAGAACCACTCCACGTGCACCTTTTGTTCAATATGGCGACTAAACGAAATATCAAACACGATAAAATGCCAAAATCTACGGCAGGGAAATCAAACTTAATGTCTTCCTTCTTACATAGTGCAGATACAACGCATACCTCTCCTGCTTCCCTCAAAACTGGGGACAAAACTCCTCAGACTCAGTCACAGGAATCTCAACCAAACAGAACTTTACCAACAGACTGCCAGCTCTCTCCTTCTTTTTTACAAAATTTACCTTCGAAAAAGGATATTGCGGACATAGTCCGTTCCTGTATCAGAGAAGAACTGGCGGAATTAAAACAGGACATTCACACCTTAGGCTTTCAGGTCGAAACCCTTGAAAGCAACCAAGACCTCATTAAAGGAGATGTACAACAATTAACAGATCAAGTAACCTCGCAGCAGGAGACCATAACCTCACTTCAAGACAAACTCGATGATCTCGAGAACCGAAGTAGGCGCCAAAATATACGCATCAGAGGAGTGCCAGAATCGGTCTTGCCCAGAGATTTCCCGGTTTACTTACAGGACCTATTTCGACACTTGAAAGAACCTTCCTACACTGAGGATATCCCATGGGTCAGAGCCCACAGAACTCTGAGGCCAAAACCGCCTGATTCAGCCCCACCAAGGGATATTGTGATCCGCCTAAAGAATTTTCAAGAAAAAGAAATGCTCTTACGGCAATCCCGCAAAAATCAGCCCGTAAGATTCAGGGGCAATGTCCTACAATTCTTTCAGGACTTATCAACCCGCACCTTACAACGCAGGAAGGAATTTTCCCCCCTTACTGCCCTGCTAAGAAATAAAAGAATCCCTTACAGATGGGGCTTTCCAACACACCTTTGGACTATAAGCAACAGCACCAGGGTGGTCTGCAAGACCCCAGAGGACACTCAAACCTTTTGCACAGCGCTTGGACTTGAATCCCCTACAGAAACTCCTACTGAGCCACGGAGCTCGCAAATTTCCAAAGAACGAAGCAACCCAGGTGAATCCTGGCACACAGCTCTTCCCAAGAGAACCAAGTCAAAAGACACCACTGCCAGAAGACTAACCACCACCAGCTCAGCCTCTTCTGACAATTCACCTTCATGAACTCTTTACCCCTAGTTTTGGGACGCTGAATAAAGAGACTTATAGTTTGGACTATATCGCCTTCCTGGGACAAGCAAGTATTTGTCATCATTTATTTGTTTTTCAACTCAGTAAGCCATAATCTCTTGCCACTCATAGAGTATGAGCAAGAGCAGACTTAACAACCCCTCTCCCATATTTACTCTTACCCCCCCTCCCTACCTATCCCTTTCTCCCCCTTCCCATCCCTCTGACCCACCTCCCTCACCTTTTCTCCCATCAGGATTCCTAACCAATTTTACTAAGAATATCTAGAACTTAAAGGGCGTTTTATGGTAATGCCCCCAACCTACTCTCAGTTATGACCTATAATAGGAAGAGAGACTTTTTGTTTTTTGTTATAATGTTACTGTTTTCCATAATTTGCAATGTTATAATGTTTATTATGAGACACTGTTTAAGTTATCACTTGTTAAATGAATGTTTTCCTCCTGCAGAAAAATGCTATAGAATACACTCATACCACAAGCTTTATATGACCTTATCCACACAACCAGACAGCACACCTCAGCAAAAATACCATGTCGTTTAAAATTAATAATGATGAAACCCGTAAACTGAACTTTCTTACACAAAACGTTAAGGGACTCAGCTCACCCCACAAAAGATCTAAAGCCCTCTTAGACCTCTCAAAAAGACAGGTAGATATCTTGTTCCTGCAAGAGACTCATTTTAAAAGAAACAAGGAACCCAAATACTTTGGGAAAATGTTCACCACCCACTATCATAGCTCCAATACCTCAAAAAGAAGTGGAGTTAGTATCTTATTGCACAAGTCACTTCCCTTCACACATATTCAAACCTCTAAAGACTCTGAAGGTCGATTCCTCGGGCTGGTGGGCCTGCTTTATGGTAGACCTATCACATTGATAAACATCTATGCCCCAAATGCAAAGCAAGCCCCTTTTTTTAAACAAATATTTAATCGAATTGTAGACATAGCAAAAGGACCAGTCTTTGTCGCGGGAGACTTTAATGTCCCCATTCAACCCACCAAGGACAGCTCCAACCCCACAATAGCGATATCAAAAAAAGTTACTAATGTATTATGGAAAGGCTTGAGAAATCTTAACCTCCATGATACCTGGCGTTTCATCCACCAGGACACCCGAGATTATAATTTCTTCTCCCACCCTAACAAAACGCACAGTCGCATAGACTACATTTTCACCAACCAACCAGCCCTAGCCTTAATCAACAGATGCGTTATTTCCCCCACATCGTGGTCAGACCATTCAGCTGTAAAATTAAACATATCATGGACAAACACCCCTCTAACATCATACACGTGGAAATTAGATAACTCCCTCCTTAACAATCCAGACACAATTACGAAACTCACTAACACCATTGAAGAGTATTTTCAACTTAACATACCTTCGACAACTAATAAATATACAATCTGGGAGGCGCATAAATGCGTGCTCAGAGGTGAATTAATTAAACTAAAGGCTCATTTCCAAAAACTACACCGACAGCAATATAATGAACTATCAGACACCTTTGCTCGCCTAGACCTGGCCCATAAAATATCTCCTACAGACCCAAATATACTGAACGACCTACAAAATGCCAGACGAGCATTAGACGGCTTTCTGCAAATAGAATACCAGACGCTTCGCGCAAAAACCAACAGCATGTTCTTTTATGAAAGTAACAGGTCAGGCAAGTTATTAGCAAGAGCCCTGAAAAAAAAGAGATTAAAATCATATATTAACGAATTACAAACACTTAATCGCCCCCATACTCTAAAAACCACTAAAGATATTTTACAATCCTTTCACGACTATTATTCCACCTTATATAATATTCAAGAAGAAGTACCCTCTCAAGACCCTTCACCAGACCTGATTTCTTATATATCCAGTGCGCAACTACCTAATATAACACCGGATCAACTTAAAACCCTCAACAACCCCATTACCCAAACTGAACTCCTCACAGCCATAAAATCACTTAATAATGGGAAAAGCCCAGGACCAGACGGTTTCACTGGAAAGTATTATCACACCTTCTCCTCTCAACTCTCCCCTTACCTTACTCAACTATTCAACGAAGTTACAGACACTAACCCATTCCCACAATCCATGCTAGAGGCGCAAGTAGTAGTGATCCCGAAACCAGGTAAACCCCCTACAACCCCCGCTAACTTCCGCCCAATCTCCCTCCTCAACATAGATATCAAACTTTATGCTAAGATATTGGCCACCCGTATTAACTCAATACTCCCATCAATTATACATATTAACCAGGCCGGTTTCACTCCTCTTAGGGAAGCTAAAGATAATACGACCAAGATCCTATTATTAATGGAATATGCAGTTAACAACCACATCCCCTCCGTGTTTATTTCCATGGATGCTGAGAATGCCTTTGATAGGCTCAACTGGCAATTTCTGAAAGAGGCACTCATGCACTTTGGCTTTGACCCAGCTTTCATAGGAAAAATATTCTCCCTTTACAATAACCCCAAGCCAAAATAAAATTGAACGACACCTTGTCCCAACCATTTTCGATCACAAACGGTACGAGACAGGGATGTCCCCTCTCCCCTATATTATTTATCACCGCTATGGAGGTTTTAGCCTCACATATCAGACATAACACAGATATACAGGGGTTCACAATTGCTCACCAGGAGTATAAAGCTACCCTGTACGCTGATGATCTTTTTCTCACATTAACAAGACCCCAGGACTCACTCCCCCCCCTTGTTCAAACACTATATACCTACGGCACCTTTTCAAATTTCAAAATAAATATTACCAAATCAGAACTACTCCCACTTGGGTTACAAGCAGAGGAAATCACTGCGATACAAACACTCGTACACTTTCGCATACAACTGCACTCTATAAAATACCTCGGAGTTCATATTTCACCCCATATACAAGTAACACTTGACACCAATTATAAAGTCATAACCGATACAATACAAAGCATGTTACAAACCTGGAGCAATAAACCAATCTCATGGTTAGGCAGAATTAATTCGGTCAAAATGATGCTCCTCCCCAAGATATTATATCTCTTTCAAACCCTACCGATCCCAATCCCCAAGTCTGTCATACACAATCTCCAAAAATCCTTCATCTCCTATATATGGCAACATAAAAGACCACGGATAGCTACCGCCACCCTATATCGTCCTAAAGAATTGGGTGGCCTCGGGATCCCAAACCTCACTCAATACAGACTTGCCAGCTTCTATACCAGAATAATACATTGGTGCAGACACTCAGTACACAAAGAATGGGTACTTTTAGAACATTCATTATCTCATACTTCACATCTTAGCAGTAAGTGCTGGTTACCCCCATCCAAACGAAACTTACCTGCATGCCTACCAACAATTACTAGAGAAACTCTAAAACTGTGGGATGTATCCATTAAACAAAATAACCATATCTCAACTATACCCTCCCCGCTAACACCTCTTTGCGAAAATCCAGATTCCCCAATACCATTCCCCACCCAAATAACTCAAACACCCAACATTGCAAACTCACTACCCTGCCTTACAATCATTCAAAATGGAAAAATCAAACCCCTAACTGAACTAACCCCCATCCTGGATAAAATACGCATAGAATGGTTTAGATACCATCAACTAACGGACTTTCTCACCAAACACCCACATAAGCCGCAACTTTTTCGCTCCCAGACTAGCTTCGAGGGCAGCTGCGTCCATGACACTCTTCAAAGGGGCTTTCTATCTTTTGCATATCAATTGCTTATACAACCAAACAGCATGTCCCTCCCCTCATACACGCAAAAATGGGAAGCAGAGATTGGCACTGCTCAATCCCTAAAGGAATGGCAAAACATCTCCTACATGACAAAATCCTCTTCGTCCATTTACGTTCTGGAAATGAACGTTAAGCTACTATACAGATGGTATTACACTCCTCATCGACTACACACTATTTTCCCCACACACTCACCGGAATGCTGGAGAGGCTGCCAAAATATTGGCACCCCTACACACATATGGTGGACATGCCCAATAGCTCAAGTATATTGGGAAGCTATCAGAGTTGAATTCGAAAAGGTCTTGTCTCTAAGCTTCAAGCTTGATATTTGGCTTTTCATCTTTAATAAATTTCCCAAAATAACATGCAAACTACGACTAGCCCTGCTGACTATCATGACAAACTCTGCAAAACGACTAATTCCCAAAAACTGGAAAGGTAGTACACTCCCATCTATCCATGTCTGGAGAGAAGCAACCACCCAATCCCTCCAACTAGAAAAATATCGCTATTCCCGTAACAAACAGATAGCCGACTACCACTCGATATGCTTTTTGTGGGAGGAATACCTTAATCAGAAACCCCCTACATTCGAGACCACTGCCCTTATATCCCCCCCTCAAACTCAAAATTATTAACCACCCCTGAATGACGAACTACCATCCTAATCTGGACAGAAGGTCATTCCAATAGTCCGACAATCAATGACATAATAGTTTCTACTCTGCAGGAGCCGTATATTTATATTATTATTTACATTTGTATTGTTTACTGTAACTGTTCATTTATTTATGGGTTTTATTTCCCCCTTATCTAGTTCAAATAACTTACTTGTGCAACTTAAACTTGTTTATTTAATGATAAATATATCCACAACTTATTTTTGTTTGCAAAACAAAAAAAAAAAATTGTAGCATAATCTAAGTATATGGAAACATTATTATCGCAATGTTGCATATGTAACTGTTTCTATTTTGCATTGTATGCAGTGATTATATGTTATTCAATAAAGCTTTTGAAAAAAAAAAAAAAAAAAAAAAAAAAAAAAAAATGTACAATAGATGTTAGAAATTACATCAAGCGGACACACTAAAGGCTTATATAAAATGATCAATTATAAGGAAAAGTTGCCTATCTCTTGCTTAAAGGGACATGAAACCCCAACATTGTGTTTTATAATTCAGATAGAATATACAATTTTCAAAACTTTCCAATTTACTTCTATCATTTAGTTTGCTTCATTATTTTGGAATCCTTTGTTGAAATGCTTCCTACGTAGGCTCAGGAGATAGGAGCTTGCTGCTGATTGGTGGCTGCACAAATATACCTCTTGTCATTGGCTTACTGGTGTGTTCAGCTAGCTCCCAGTAGTGCATTGCTGCTCCTTTAATAAAGGATACCAAGAGAATGAAGCAAAATTGATAATAGAAGTAAATTGAAAAGTTTGTTAAAATTGTATGTTTTATCTGAATTTGGAAAAATGGGGGGGGTTCATGTCCCTTTAAGTATAGTAAAATAGTAATTTAAAGGGATACATGAATAATAATATAACAAGAAAAAAATAGTAGTGCTGATGATTGTACAGATTAACACAAACAAAGAAACTTCTATAACAGTGTGTATAGGAAAATGTTCAAATTTGCATTGCATAAATACTACGGGTCGATTTATGAAGCAGCGAATGCTGCTTCCGACCCAGCCCGCTACAGGTCCGCCTGAAGCATAAGTTAAGAAGCAGCGGTCCTAAGACTCTGAGGTGGCGGACAGCAGTCAGCCCGATCGCATACAGCGTATTATGTCCATCCGCACCTTAATAAATTGACCCCTACATGTAAAAAAATAAACTAAAAATATAAAAGAGAGAGAGAGAGCAGCAACATAATAAAGTATCTGTATGAACATATTACACGGTTGTAATTCCTTAAAGGTCAGAGCCCAGACCTTTTAGGATTTTATCTTTCAACCTTCTTAGTAAATGTCCTTCCAAGTACCGGGAAATCCTGATAATCTTAGGTTGTTTATAGTGAAGCTAGAGGTGCATCTGATAATCCAAAGCGTGGTGTACTCGCTTTTTGGGAAACTCTGATTTAGAAAAACGGTAGAAAACAAGCGCAGCCTCAATTTACAGTAGTGCAGACATTTATTTAATAAAAAACTACTAAAAAGCATAAAATCCCTGGCACATAATACGGAGTTCACGTTGTCTTAACAGTTTTTAAGAGTTCTGCGCTGCTCATTTCCACTGCTATATCGACTCCGACTCACTCTCCAAAAGGTGTGACTGTGTTTCTTTACTGTAAAATCTCCTTTTGGTACATTAATACTGTGTTCTTACTATTTGTTTTTAGGTGCGTTACCCATTTTTAATAATAATTCAATAAAATGTACGTTTTAACCTTTCCTTGTGTTCCCACAATTTTGGAATTTCATGTATTTTCTCAAGTGCTACCCCAAGTAATAGATGCAACCTAAATATTTAATCTCAATCTTAGTGGTTACAATGGTGAGGAGTGATATTTAGTAAACACTTTTTGTAGTTGGGCCTCCCACTACATGTTCTTGACATAAATATATATGTATATAGTCATATACATATATATTTACTAACTGCTGCCCTACTTACCTGTGACAGCATCAGAATGAGGGAAGCGCTCTACCAGGAACAAAAACAGCTCAGTAGCTTATTCTATGGCGAGTTACCACCCAGGAGCAGCTTCTTTTAGCCCAATTGTGCTTTTCACAGAGGAGAGCTTTCCTGAAGTATATTAATCTGACCCTGCCTAGTAAAGTCAGTCCAGCTCTGCAATATCAGGCAATTCTCACTAGAACACGGAACATGACAACCCGAGACAATAATTTTCGGCCTTCATTGGGCCTTATCAGTGAGGTGCAGCCATATTCCTCTAAGCCCATTGGGCAAGGAGCACTAAAGAAACTCCACATACCTTGCTCACTTTAGATAATAGTGCATTGTAATGGTGCTCTCTTAAACATGTAAAGTTACAGCTCCAAAAGAGGTTAAATGATACAAGCAGATTTCTTTTTATCAGAAGTCAACAACATGATAGTTATTTAAATAAATTCAAGGAATTAGGGGATTGAAAACTTATCCCCCAAATTCAATGGGTCCACATTTACTCTACTTCCAGTTTAGGCAATAAAGATTCCCCTGGGTTCTTTGGAAAAGTTACTGTCAAAAAGGATGCATGTGATAAACAATTAGCTGATATCCCATCAGCCAATAGCCCATGGCAGGGATCGGTCGATAACAATTCAGGGAAGTATATCTGCAAGGCCAACGTATTTGTCCCTCGGTTGTACCCTATATGTAGACGTGCTAAACTCTTTTGTTCACCACAGATCTGACCCCATAAGAAGTCCAATGTGACATTTCTATAGATGTAATTAGTACCAGACCCACTCGAGACTCATAAATAATCACCCAGTCTTGGATGTAATCGGCAATCCAGGTAAAGGTAAAGAGGTCACAGATGATCTCATATGATCTGTACTATGCTCACCTTCCTCTAGTTTTGCCAAAGATGGTTCCTCTATACTGTTCACCTGGCCAGTAATTTCCATAGCAAGAATAAACTTAAAGAAAATATTTTCAATACTCTTAACCTTTTAAAGCCGTTATGCCGTTCCATTCCGTCATAATTAGACTGGGCTTTAAAGCCGTTATGACGGAATGGAACGTCATAACTAACGGCTGTCCTGAAGCCTTCTGTGCTTCAGGGATTTAATCGCGGTCTGGAGGGCGTTCCTAGGATTGTAGGGACGCCCCCAGATGCGATTCAATAATTGAAATCTCGCGATCGTATGCACGATTGCGTAGTTTCAATTTGTCTACATCGGAACAGTTGTTCCGATGTAGGCACTTTAACCCTGTCACGAAAGGGTTAATACCCTGCAGTTGACAACAAAATCAACAGAAAGACAATAAGGGAAACACATGTTCACAGTACATTGTTCTTTTAATTATTTGTATTTATTGTTGTGTGTAATTTCAGTAATACCATTCTGTGAACGTAATAATACCCAAATTGATACTTGTATTATGTATATTTTCTTTTATTTCAGATATATATTATTTTTACATTTTTTGACGATTGTTTATATGAAGAAAATGGTTAAAGACACAATTTACATTAAGTCCCTAAACAGATTAATGTAAATATCATTTTATGAATTGGTTTATGAGTAATCATGTTTTTGATTGCTAATATTGTGCAAATCAGACAGCTTTAGGACAAGTGTAATTAAAAGTAATGCATAAAATATGTGAATATATTGTTTCATAACAGCACTGCAGTATAGATATGTTTATATTATTAGTTTTGGTACATAATATCTAACATAATTTACAGTGTACTATAAATGGAAAACTAAATTGATTACATCTTTATTAAAGACAGATATTTATTTGAGAGCTTTAATCAGTTCCAGTTAATTTAATTTATTGTTCAGCATTTTCATTTTTTTTTAATATCTCTGTATGTTAATACTGTGGATTGATAACATTTTGTATACTTTTAGGCCTAGATTTGGAGTTCGGCGGTAGCCGTCAAAACCAGCGTTAGAGGCTCCTAACGCTGGTTTTAGGCTACCGCCGGTATTTGGAGTCAGTGATTAAAGGGTCTAACGCTCACTTTTCAGCCGCGACTTTTCCATACCGCAGATCCCCTTACGTCAATTGCGTATCCTATCTTTTCAATGGGATCTTCCTAACGCCGGTATTTAGAGTCGTTTCTGAAGTGAGCGTTAGAGCTCTAACGACAAAACTCCAGCCGCAGGAAAATAGCAGGAGTTAAGAGCTTTCTGGCTAACGCCGGTTCATAAAGCTCTTAACTACTGTACCCTAAAGTACACTAACACCCATAAACTACCTATGTACCCCTAAACCGAGCTCCCCCCACATCGCCGCCACTCGATTTAAATATTTAACCCCTAATCTGCCGACCGCCACCTACGTTATACTTATGTACCCCTAATCTGCTGCCCCTAACCCTGCCGACCCCTGTATTACATTTATTAACCCCTAACCTGCCCCCCACAACGTCGCCGCCAGCTACTTAAAATAATTAACCCCTAATCTTCCGACCGCAAAGCGCCGCCACCTACGTTATCCCTATGTACCCCTAATCTGCTACCCCTAACACCGCCGACCCCTATATTATATTTATTAACCCCTAATCTGCCCCCCTCAACGTCGCCGACACCTGCCTACACTTATTAACCCTTAATCTGCCGAGCGGACCTGAGCGCTACTATAATAAAGTTATTAACCCCTAACCCGCCTCACTAACCCTATCATAAATAGTATTAACCCCTAATCTGCCCTCCCTAACATCGCCAACACCTAACTTCAATTATTAACCCCTAATCTGACGACCGGAGCTCACCGCTATTCTAATAAATTGATTAACCCCTAAAGCTAAGTCTAACCCTAACACTAACACCCCCCTAACTTAAATATAATTTTAATCTAACAAAATAAATTAACTCTTATTAAATAAATGATTCCTATTTAAAGCTAAATACTTACCTGTAAAATAAATCCTAATATAGCTACAATATAAATTATAATTATATTATAGCTATTTTAGGATTAATATTTATTTTACAGGCAACTTGGTATTTATTTTAACCAGGTACAATAGCTATTAAATAGTTAATAACTATTTAATAGCTACCTAGTTAAAATAATAACAAATTTACCTGTAAAATAAATCCTAACCTAAGATATAATTAAACCTAACACTACCCTATCAATAAATTAATTAAATAAACTACCTACAATTACCTACAATTAACCTAACACTACACTATCAATAAATTAATTAAACACAATTGCTACAAATAAATACAATTAAATAAACTAGCTAAAGTACAAAAAATAAAAAAGAACTAAGTTACAAAAAATAATAAAATATTTACAAACATAAGAAAAATATTACAACAATTTTAAACTAATTACACCTACTCTAAGCCCCCTAATAAAATAACAAAGCCCCCCAAAATAAAAAATTCCCTACCCTATTCTAAATTAAAAAAGTTACAAGCTCTTTTACCTTACCAGCCCTGAACAGGGCCCTTTGCGGGGCATGCCCCAAGGAATTCAGCTCTTTTGCCTGTAAAAAAAAACATACCATACCCCCCCCCCAACATTACAACCCACCACCCACATACCCCTAATCTAACCCAAACCCCCCTTAAATAAACCTAACACTAAGCCCCTGAAGATCTTCCTACCTTGTCTTCACCATACCAGGTTCACCGATCCGTCCTGGCTCCAACATCTTCATCCAACCCAAGCGGGGGTTGGCGATCCATCATCCGGTGCTGAAGAGGTCCAGAAGAGGCTCCAAAGTCTTCCTCCTATCCGGCAAGAAGAGGACATCCGGACCGGCAAACATCTTCTCCAAGCGGCATCTTCAATCTTCTTCCATCCGGTGCGGAGCGGGTCCATCTTGAAGCAGGCGACGCGGATCCATCCTCTTCTTCCGTTGTCTCCCGACGAATGACGGTTCCTTTAAGGGACGTCATCCAAGATGGCATCCCTCGAATTCCGATTGGCTGATAGGATTCTATCAGCCAATCGGAATTAAGTTAGGAATTTTCTGATTGGCTGATGGAATCAGCCAATCAGAATCAAGTTCAATCCGATTGGCTGATCCAATCAGCCAATCAGATTGAGCTCGCATTCTATTGGCTGTTCCGATCAGCCAATAGAATGTGAGCTCAATCTAATTGGCTGATTGGATCAGCCAATCGGATTGAACTTGATTCTGATTGGCTGATTCCATCAGCCAATCAGAAAATTCCTACCTTAATTCCGATTGGCTGATAGAATCCTATCAGCCAATCGGAATTCGAGGGACGCCATCTTGGATGACGTCCCTTAAAGGAAACGTCATTCGTCGGGAGACAATGGAAGAAGAGGATGGATCCGCGTCGCCTGCTTCAAGATGGACCCGCTCCGCACCGGATGGAAGAAGATTGAAGATGCCGCTTGGAGAAGATGTTTGCCGGTCCGGATGTCCTCTTCTTGCCGGATAGGAGGAAGACTTTGGAGCCTCTTCTGGACCTCTTCAGCACCGGATGATGGATCGCCAACCCCCGCTTGGGTTGGATGAAGATGTTGGAGCCAGGACGGATCGGTGAACCTGGTATGGTGAAGACAAGGTAGGAAGATCTTCAGGGGCTTAGTGTTAGGTTTATTTAAGGGGGGTTTGGGTTAGATTAGGGGTATGTGGGTGGTGGGTTGTAATGTTGGGGGGGTATGGTATGTTTTTTTTTACAGGCAAAAGAGCTGAATTCCTTGGGGCATGCCCCGCAAAGGGCCCTGTTCAGGGCTGGTAAGGTAAAAGAGCTTGTAACTTTTTTAATTTAGAATAGGGTAGGGAATTTTTTATTTTGGGGGGCTTTGTTATTTTATTAGGGGGCTTAGAGTAGGTGTAATTAGTTTAAAATTATTGTAATATTTTTCTTATGTTTGTAAATATTTTATTATTTTTTGTAACTTAGTTCTTTTTTATTTTTTGTACTTTAGCTAGTTTATTTAATTGTATTTATTTGTAGCAATTGTGTTTAATTAATTTATTGATAGTGTAGTGTTAGGTTAATTGTAGGTAATTGTAGGTAGTTTATTTAATTAATTTATTGATAGGGTAGTGCTAGGTTTAATTATATCATAGGTTAGGATTTATTTTACAGGTAAATTTGTTATTATTTTAACTAGGTAACTATTAAATAGTTCTTAACTATTTAATAGCTATTGTACCTGGTTAAAATAATTACAAAGTTGCCTGTAAAATAAATATTAATCCTAAAATAGCTATAATATAATTATAATTTATATTGTAGCTATATTAGGATTTATTTTACAGGTAAGTATTTAGCTTTAAATAGGAATAATTTATTTAATAAGAGTTAATTTATTTCGTTAGATTAAAATTATATTTAATTTAGGGGGGTGTTAGTGTTAGGGTTAGACTTAGCTTTAGGGGTTAATACATTTATTATAGTAGCGGTGAGGTCCGCTCGGCAGATTAGGGGTTAATAATTGAAGGTAGGTGTCGGCGATGTTAGGGAGAGCAGATTAGGGGTTAATACTATTTATGATAGGGTTAATGAGGCGGATTAGGGGTTAATAACTTTATTATAGTAGCGCTCAGGTCCGCTCGGCAGATTAGGAGTTAATAAGTGTAGGCAGGTGTCGGCGACGTTGAGGGGGGCAGATTATGGGTTAATAAATATAATATAGGGGTCGGCGATGTTAGGGCAGCAGATTAGGGGTACATAGGGATAACGTAGGTTGCGGCGGTTTACGGAGCGGCAGATTAGGGGTTAAAAAAAATATGCAGGTGTCAGCGATAGCGGGGGCGGCAGATTAGGGGTTAATAAGTGTAAGGTTAGGGGTGTTTAGACTCGGGGTACATGTTAGAGTGTTAGGTGCAGACGTAGGAAGTGTTTCCCCATAGGAAACAATGGGGCTGCGTTAGGAGCTGAACGCTGCTTTTTTGCAGGTGTTAGGTTTTTTTTTCAGCTCAAACAGCCCCATTGTTTCCTATGGGAGAATCGTGCACGAGCACGTTTTTGAGGCCGGCCGCGTCCGTAAGCAACTCTGGTATCGAGAGTTGCATTTGCGGTAAAAATGCTCTACGCTCCTTTTTTGGAGCCTAACGCAGCATTTGTTTAAACTCTCGATACCAGAGTTAAATTTATGGTGCGGCCAGAAAAAAGCCCGCGGAGCGTTAACAGCCCTTTTACCGCCGAACTCCAAATCTAGGCCTTAGTTTTTTAATAAATATAATTATTTAGAAAAAAAAATTACACTATAATCTGAAGGTAATATACCACTTATATCATAATATTATAGTTCACATAAATATCTGGCTATTATGTGACTTCTATTAATCCCAAGGGTTTGTTTGCCTTTAATATTTTAGATATCTCACTGAATACATCAGCTATAGTAGTATATTTTAAAAAGAGCACAGAGAGGGGTCTGTATAGAATTCTGTCCAAACAATTCAAACAAACCAAAGACCTCAGGGATTCTAAAATAAATTAATATTTTATTTTCACTTTTTACTTTCTTCTCTTTTCTGTCATTTCCTAAAGCAAATAGACAATACATTATTTATAATCAAAATAAATAACTAAAATAAATAGCCACATTAGCTTAGAAGCATTTTTTCATTATAGTATGCTTCTAATTATAAAATGTCATTCTTGTAGTGATCACTTTTTCTGTGCACGTGATTCTTGGATCATACATATGTATGCTTTGAACAATTACAGTTTGCAGCTACTCATAAAAATAAAGGTGATTCATACAGAAGCCATAAGTACCACTATATGCATCACAGCCGTCATGCTGAGCATCCACAAGCTGTAAATGTGAGTGCACAAGGCATTTGCAGGTATGCTCCTTAAGTCACATGCACATAAAAGCAATTGCTAAAACAGTAATTGATTTTACTATGGGTATGTACTATGGGTATTTGTTTAATCCAAATTCTTTATGCTTTTAATCAAAACTGAAATGGGCAAATAATGACTGGGATGTCCCTTTGATATAAAAGAGTCTGTAAAATGCAAAGTGTGACAGGAGTTTACTCCAGTTATCCAGAAGGTTGGTTCTTACAGAATTACATGGCATAGTGGTGCAAATGTGCATTTCTTTGTAAGCTGTTTCCCTCTTACACTAATATAAGCAAACCAGAATAAGGCTGAATGTTACATAGTTTACGCCCCATGCGCTTTGTGTGCTGACGTTAAGCACTGAGGGTGTTGGACAGAACCAGGGCAAACCTATTTACCAGTAAGATTCATTACCCACATAAATAGATTCTGTAGTTATTTAAAGGGGCATGGAACACTTCATGACTCTACTATAAAACATCTTTATAATACACATTTATATTTTTTGATTTGCATTTTTTTTTTCTTTAAAAATTGTGCTTGTTCCACACTCCAATGAAAGGAATATAACAATGTAATATAGAGTGATTATTTACATCAGTGGATGAACCCATGTACAGCTATTTCTAATGGCCATAACTTACCAACATTTTTAAGTAGTTTTCCAAATCAGTAATCAAATTACAGCTTTAAATGCTTTACATTTTTTATTTTGGAGATAGGTCTTCTGCAGTTCAATACTAAATTATTGATATAAACTATATTTTGAAAAATACTTCCTTTTAATTATGCTTAAATGTATCCAAATTTACATTAATGGAAATTAAAGCCATTTGAAGTTAAACAGAAAGAGAAATAACACAATAATCAAATAATGCTACTCCGGTATTAAATAGAAAAGAATTCTATTGCTTTCTCCCTGCACGCAAGTGCTGTGTGGGAAACAGCTAAATTGAATTTCTACTTCAAATATTTTTCAATTCCTAACTCATTTTCTACAGTTGTCAAAACAATAGACAACAGTTCTACTAAGTTATGAGGAAGAGTTCAAGGTCTAAAGACCACTGCTCCATAACTTGTCCACCTGCTATGAAGCGGCGGACAAAAATCCACCTGATCAAATACGATTGGGTTGATTGACACCCCCTGCTAGCGGCCGATTGGCTGTGAATCTGCAGGGGCGGTATTGCACAAGCAGTTCTGGTGAACTGCTTGTGCAATGATAAATGCTGACAGCGTATGCTGTCGGCATTTATCGATGTGCAGCGGACATGATATGCTGTCGGCATTTATTGATGTGCAGCGGACATGATACGCTACATTGTATCGTGTCTGCTCGCACTTTGATAAATATGCACCTTAGAATGCAAGAGTTCAAGAATAACAGGTTGGGATCAATGTACTAAGCGTCAAATGTTGCTTTTAAACCTTTACGGTAAGAAACTGTGATGATAGGTTGCTTCTTCTTAACATCTCAGCCAGCTCCGAGGTCGGGTAGATAAATCACACTGAATACTTTTTTTTGGGGTGATTGAAAGGTAAAGCAAGTGCAGAGGTTGGCGTTACACAAGACAATCCTTAAATAACAATATATGTTGGTAGCAAATGTACAGTACCCTTTTCCAGCCCGCCATGAAGGGGGGCAGACAAGTTTACAAGTTTTCTGTCCATCCTTTTCTTCATCTGGCCCATTAATAGTAATGTAAGAGTGATGGACAAAGCAAGTTATATGATTTTGGAAAACTGGAAAAAGTACAACTGTAGGAAATAAATTGGTGACATTGCTTGGAGGACAAAAAACAACAACAAAGGCTTTCAAAGATATTAAATGCTAGGAGAGTGGGTCCAGATATATGCACATTTATATACAGGGGCATTAGATTTGCAAAGCTTCTTGTGAGATTGTTATTGTGGGAGCTGTTCTTCCTTTCCCTGTGATTCCTGACCACTTTCAGGATCATCTGGCTCCTCCCTTAGAATGATTGCCCCAATCATTGGCTATTTGGTTCATTCATTATAGTGTTGGCAGACAAGTTTTCCTGGCAGCGATCCTGTCTGCCTGTGTTCGTGAGGAGCAAGGCAGCATCAACTGTCTTAATTATAATACAATAAATGGTATCAATTACTAGGGGGGCGTTAATTTTATGAAATCTAAGTATCACAATGTATTCAATGCTAAAAAAACAAAACAGTAAAATCTACCAATGGCTTATGTGACACACCATCTAAGAGTGCACCATCATTTAGTAAAATAACCACACCAGAAGGCGCCTCATGTGCACATCAGATCCGTATACAACCATGTAAGAATAATATACTGGGTACTCAGATACTCCTGCAGTACTCAAATGTGCTTGGTAGAGATGTGATGGAGATCACAGTGTACCAGCTCACACATGCCGGGTCCTTAAAACTCCCAGAATGATCCACTCTTGGATGAGTCAAATTAAAAGGTCTCAGAGATCACCTTCTATCGAAGCTACTGTGAAACAATGTACACTACTAGATATATAAATAGGGATTATATTTTTTTTATTTGAATTTACACCAATAGAAGGATACATCTAACCCTAGCCTGCAATACGTTTCTCTGTGGTAGCCGTTTCTTCTGGCAGTGTATATATATATATATATATATATATATATACTGTGGGCAGGAAAACACTATACTAGGAGGGATGATACCAGTTGGGGGGGGGGCACACAAGGTCAGCCATTAGACTAGTGGGCTATTTCCCCCTGCTCCCCAGAAATGATTATGGATTAAACACAAAGTCAAAATTACACTCTTGAAACATTCCCTCATTCCCTCCAATGTACATTTATTTGGAGTGATACAGGAGTAAAACTTTAATCTTTTATGTTTAACACCTTTTCAGGGGTAACATACACAGAGGAATTTAAAAAAAAAAATATCTAATGAAACCAAACATTTTATTTTTACACTGTAATGTCTCCAAAAACATATTATAACTTTTGAAGACTCTTATTGTTAATTCAATTGTGTTCTACTTGGAATTTTGAATTTATTTACATTTGAAATTAAAGAAACACTACTAAAAATTCTCTATCATGAATATGAAAGACCAGCATTTACAGGTGAAAAATAAACTTATCCCTTGAAAAATGAATTGAAAGCTATTTAGATAAAATTAAAACCAATACTGCAATATTTGTTTGGTACTTCCTATCTATTTCCCCATGTTCTTTCAGAACAAAATATTACACCTTTTTTCTGAGCAATAGATTTTGGTGCTATAGCTAAAAACACAGCTTATAATGACTTTGTCTTTCTTTTTTGTTTTCTACAGGTCACATATGTAACACCTAAACATTCTAAAGACAACCCTGTATCTCAGCATAAGGGTCAGACAGTTTAACATAATCCATAAAAACCAGTATCAAGAATGCTTTAGTCTCCATACAATAACCAAGCACTGAATGAGAATCTGGGATGACCTTTTAAGACAACAAGGTCAATCTCACTTCTGATGGAGAATAGAATAAAAAGTGTTAAAACTTAGCACACAGCCATTTAAAAAAAACAGGCAAGGCAAAAAGAATTTCTAAAGATCTGGCCGACCCTATTTAGCGCAATCTCTGTTCCTGCTGCACAAAGCCCTTTTCTTCAGCCCCATACCTCAGGGAAGCTCTCGGCACACTGCAGATACCTGTAAGTGTGTCTGAATAAAATATATCTTGAGTTACCAATTGAATTTGCTGGGAAGAGAGAAGTATTTTTATTTATTTATTCCATATTGGATTTGAGCCTTTTAAGTTTTTGTCCAGCAGGATTTTGGTTCATAAACTAGTCACAGCTGTTTCTATTTGAGCTGTTTGTATGTATTTGTCCTGTTACAAATAATTGCAACAGTATTGAAATCTTGCCCAGTACACTAGGTTTATATATAATAGTTTATATATTTAGGAACTAGCTCAAAACAAGACTTTTTTATTTTATCAAATAGATTAACACTAATGCTATGAATTTAACATTTAAAGATCATGGCCTTTCTCTCAAATAATTTCTTAATGTAGAAAAAGAGTATCCAAATAATCATATTATTTCATAATTTCATATAATGGTAAAATGGAACCTCCTTGTAAAAAAGAAACCCTAGGCCACACTGGATTAAAGGGACACTCTACTTTTTTATTGTTTAAAAATATAGATAACACCTTAAATACTCAATCCCCAGCTTTGCACAACAAACATTGTTATATTATTATACTTTATAACCTTTAAACCTCTACATTTTTTACTGTTTCTAAGCCCCTGAAGGCCGCGTCTTATCTCAGTGCATTTTATCAGCTTTTTGATACCAGCACTAACTGGCTAAAATGCAGGTTTGTAAATAGTAGTGAAATAAGGGGGCAGTCTGCAGAGGCTTAGATACAAGGTAATCACAGAAGCAAAAAGTATATTAATATAACATTGTTGGTTATTCAAAACTGAGGAATGGGTAATAAAGGGATTATCTTTCTTTTTAAACAATACAAATTTAAATTAGAGTGTCCCTTTAAATATACATTACTCAGGAATACCAGAGAATGCTACACAAATCTAAAGTAAAATTTACATTATAATATATTTTAATTGTTTGTTACTGTGTTTTTCCTTGGTTGCATCTAAAAAGAAAAACAATACATATTTTCCTAACAAAGTTTAATGAGAAACATTAATTTTCCTTTAAAGGGACAAGAATCACAATTTTGTTCTTTCATGATTCAGAACCAAACAATTTAAAACAAAAAAAAAGTTTCCAATTTACTTGTATTATCAAATGTATTTCATTCACATAAAATTAAAGCCTTTTCTATTAGCTGACTTGAATTAAAAAAAATATGAAAACCAGCCAATCGGAATGCAAAGATACCCCTATATATATAATGGGGGTATCTTGCATAAAAAGTTCAGTGTGCATCGGGTGACCGTATGAAGAGGATGCCAGGGAAGGAAGATCAAAAATAGGAAGAAAAGAAAATAGATAAAGATAGAAGACCGTCGTCGGGATAAAGATGGACCGTCACCGGAATGAAGATGGACAGCCGCAGCCAGTTAGGAGATTCAACTTTGGTGAGTACAATCCTTGGGGTTTAGTGATAGGATGATTTTGGTTGTTTTTTTATAGTATAGGGTATTTATTTTTTGAGTAGCAAAAGAGCTCTATGCCACCCCTAAGGGCAATGCCCAACCAAATGCCATTTTCAGGGCAATTTTTAGAGTAGGTTTTTTTAGATAACCTTTTTTGGGGGGTTACTTGTATTGTAGGATGGGTTAGTATTTTTTGTGAAAAAGAGCTAAATCACTTGAGGACAATCCCCTACAGAAAGCCCTTCTATGGCCTATTGATATTGTTTAGTTAAGTCTTCGTATAGGTTTTTTATTCTGGGGTGGAGCTTTAGATTTACAATAGGCATAACTTTTATTTATTTTTTTCTGGTGATTTGTTTTCATTTTCTGTAAATGTGGCTTTTTTCATGTAATGTTAGAGTTTTTTTCAGGTAAGGTTAGTTTTTTTTGGTAACTTAGGGGATGTTTGGTTAGGGGGGGTTAGATGTTAGTAGGTATTTTGTGATGGGGTTTATGACAGTTTAGTTTGTGGTGGTTTAGGGGTTAATAGTTCAGTGGGGTATTTTGTAATGGGGTTTATGGCAGTTTAGGGGTTAATAGTGTAGCTAGTACTTTGCAATGTGGGGGTGTGGCAGTTTAGGGGTTAGTAGTGGAGTATTTTGTAATGGTTTTGTGGTGGTTCAGGGGTTAATAGTGTAGAGGGATAGTTTGCAATGTGGGGTGTGGCATTTTAATGGTTAATAGTATAGAGGATAGTTTGCGATGTGGGTATGTGGCAGTTTAGGGGTTAATAGTTTGGTGCAACCTTCAGTTCGCTTAAAAAGTTTGAACAGTAAATGCAATCACGTTCAAGCAATCACATTTGCTTTCAACTTTTAATACAAGCAGAGATTGTCGCTCAACACCACCCATAGAAAATATGGGGAGTGTAAATGACCTTGAGTTTGTGTAAACAAACAAATTCCGCTTAAATCAGTGTTTGAAAGCAACAGTGACTGCTTGTTCCAATAATGGCAATAATTTCAAAGTAGCTTAATTTAACATGTAATGTAAATAATCCCTTTTACACTTTTTCAAATGTACATTGCCTTAACTCGTGCATTCGGTACACAAGTGAATAAGCTAACAGCAGCCTACATACATTAACATAATAAAGAAAAATGTAGTGAAAAGCTTTAATAGATTCATTTAGTCCTTATTCTTTTAATGTAAAAAGACCAACCAAAATAATAAATGCTACATAGCCCTACTCTATTAAAGGGACAGTAAATGTTGGGAGAAATATTGCACAATTCTGCACTATATGAATAATTCTGTAACATTACCATTGCCTTATGAATTATTTTTACTTGTTAAACACATATGTCCCCCAAAGTATACTTACCTCTACTGTGAAGTCATTCTATTTAGTGCGTCACAAGATCACTGTCTAATCACAGGGAGCTTGATCGCACCACTGAATTACATTTAGTGCACTTCTGCACTAATTAAAGCTGTCCCTTTATGTGAAGAACATTGGAATGAGAAATAATTACAGTAACACATAAACACTTTATTAAATATGCATATTGCATAAATATGATTTTTTAATGTTTTCAGCTACTTGACTGCAAAAAGGTTCCAATGCATTTATATATATATATATATATATGTCTATATGTGTATACATATGTACGTATGTATGTATTTATGTGTTTACATGTGTCTACATATGTACTTATGTATATATACAGTATGTCTATATATGTATACATATGTATTTGGGCTTATATGTGTATAAATACACATTCAAACACACATATATATATACATATATATATATATATATGGGAAAGCAAGTAGAATGTAACAACTCAGGAGACCTGGGAAGAAACAAGCAATACTCAGTAATTGCGCTAGTCACTGGATGGAAGTATTAAGGCTGCTATTCTAGGCAAACACTGTATCAGGTAGTAACCTTGATAGAGTGAGAGTAAAAATAAAAGAAAAAAAGGGGTTTAACAGCGCCTATATATCTTCATATTTAAACAGATGTAAGTGTTATTAATGAACTAGTAGTGATGGTAGAAAAGTCAGTCCTTGGCTGGTGAGAAGTAATGTTGATCCAAGTGGTTACAGAAATGTATAAAATACCCTTACCAAAAATTACCCCAATCTAATGATGTAAGTATGCCGCACTGGGGGGGTATGTAGATTCTGGATGCCGGTAGGTGCTCCCTTTGCTTCCGATTGCCTCTTGGAGTATTAGGGGATGCAATTTTTTTAGTAAAGATGTCCCAATTCACTTCTTATATGGATGTGCTTACTGCGGTATACTTACATCATTAGATTGGGGTAATTTTTGGTAAGGGTATTTTATACATTTCTGTAACCACTTGGATCAACATTACTTCTCACCAGCCAAGGACTGACTTTTCTACCATCACTACTAGTTCATCAATAACACTTACATCTGTTTAAATATGAAGATATATAGGCGCTGTTAAAACCCTTTTTTTCTTTTACACATATATATATATATATATATATATATATATATAGTATATACTGTATATATATATATATATATATATATATATATATATATATATATATATATAGGGAGTGCAGAATTATTAGGCAAGTTGTATTTTTGAGGATTAATTTTATTATTGAACAACAACCATGTTCTCAATGAACCCAAAAAACTCATTAATATCAAAGCTGAATAGTTTTGGAAGTAGTTTTTAGTTTGTTTTTAGTTATAGCTATTTTAGGGGGATATCTGTGTGTGCAGGTGACTATTACTGTGCATAATTATTAGGCAACTTAACAAAAAACAAATATATACCCATTTCAATTATTTATTTTTACCAGTGAAACCAATATAACATCTCAACATTCACAAATATACATTTCTGACATTCAAAAACAAATCAGTGACCAATATAGCCACCTTTCTTTGCAAGGACACTCAAAAGCCTGCCATCCATGGATTCTGTCAGTGTTTTGATCTGTTCACCATCAACATTGCGTGCAGCAGCAACCACAGCCTCCCAGACACTGTTCAGAGAGGTGTACTGTATTCCCTCCTTGTAAATCTCACATTTGATGATGGACCACAGGTTCTCAATGGGGTTCAGATCAGGTGAACAAGGAGGCCATGTCATTAGATTTTCTTCTTTTATACCCTTTCTTGCCAGCCACGCTGTGGAGTACTTGGACACGTGTGATGGAGCATTGTCCTGCATGAAAATCATGTTTTTCTTGAAGGATGCAGACTTCTTCCTGTACCACTGCTTGAAGAAGGTGTCTTCCAGAAACTGGCAGTAGGACTGGGAGTTGAGCATGACTCCATCATCAACCCGAAAAGGCCCCACAAGCTCATCTTTGATGATACCAGCCCAAACCAGTACTCCACCTCCACCTTGCTGGCGTCTGAGTCGGACTGGAGCTCTCTGTCCTTTACCAATCCAGCCACGGGCCCATCCATCTGGCCCATCAAGACTCACTCTCATTTCATCAGTCCATAAAACCTTAGAAAAATCAGTCTTGAGATATTTCTTGGCCCAGTCTTGACGTTTCAGCTTGTGTGTCTTGTTCAGTGGTGGTCGTCTTTCAGCCTTTCTTACCTTGGCCATGTCTCTGAGTATTGCACACATTGTGCTTTTGGGCACTCCAGTGATGTTGCAGCTCTGAAATATGGACAAACTGCTGGCAAGTGGCATCTTGGCAGCTGCACGCTTGACTTTTCTCAGTTCATGGGCAGTTATTTTGCGTCTTGGTTTTTCCACACGCTTCTTGCGACCCTGTTGACTATTTTGAATGAAACGCTTGATTGTTCGATGATCACGCTTCAGAAGCTTTGCAATTTTAAGAGTGCTGCATCCCTCTGCAAGATATCTCACTATTTTTGACTTTTCTGAGCCTGTCAAGTCCTTCTTTTGACCCATTTTGCCAAAGGAAAGGAAGTTGCCTAATAATTATGCACACCTGATATAGGGTGTTGATGTCATTAGACCACACCCCTTCTCATTACAGAGATGCACATCACCTAATATGCTTAATTGGTAGTAGGCTTTCGAGCCTATACAGCTTGGAGTAAGACAACATGCATAAAGAGGATGATGTGGTCAAAATACTAATTTGCCTAATAATTCTGCACTCCCTGTGTATATATATATATATATATATATATATATATATACATCCTATATAATAAAAGGCCAAGTGTGTTTGTCCGAAGCTGTCATGCGCAGTAGAGACAGCACAAGGACAAACACACCTTGCCTTTGAGTCCCTACTCCCTAGATGGGAGAGAGATAGAGAGAGGGGAGAGAGATAGAGAGAGGGGAGAGAGATAGAGAGAGGGGAGAGAGATAGAGAGGGGGGAGAGAGAGAGAGGGGGGGGAGAGATAGGGGGAGAGAGACAGCAAAAGACAGGGGAAGAGAGACAGCAAAAGAGAGGGGGGAGAGAGACAGCAAAAGAGAGAAGGGGAGAGAGACAGAAAAGAGAGGGGGAAAGAGACAGAAAAGAGAGGGGGAGAGAGACAGCAAAAGAGAGGGGGGAGAGAGACAGCAAAAGAGAGAGGGGGAGAGAGACTGCAAAAGAGAGGGGGGAGAGAGACAGCAAAAGAGAGAGGGGGAGAGAGACAGCAAAAGAGAGGGGGATAGAGACAGCAAAAGAGAGAGGGGGAGAGAGACAGCAAAAGAAAGAGGGGGAGAGAGACAGCAAAAGAGATGGGGAGAGAGTGCAAAAGAGAGGGGGGGAAGAGCGCAAAAGAGAGGGGGGAGAGAGAGCGCAAAAGAGAGGGGGGAAGAGAGAGCGCAAAAGAGGGTGGAAAGAGAGCTCAAAAGAGAGGGGGAAGAGCGCAAAAGAGAGGGGGAGAGAGCGCAAAAGAGAGGGGGAGAGAGCGCAAAAGAGAGGGGGGAGAGAGACAGCAAAAGACAGAGGGGGGAGAGACAGAAAAAGAGAGGGGGGAGAGAGACAGCAAAAGAGAGGGGGGAGAAACAGCAAAAGAGAGTGGGGAGAGAGACAGCAAAAGAGAGGGGGGCATAGAGACAGCAAAAGAGAGGGGGGCATAGAGACAGAAAAAGAGAGAGGGGGAGAGAGACAGCAAAAGAGAGGGGGGAGAGAGCGCGCAAAAGAGAGGGGGGAAGAGAGAATGCAAAAGAGGGGGGAGAGAGAGCGCAAAAGAGAGGGGGAAGAGCGCAAAAGAGAGGGGGAGAAAGCACAAAAGAGAGGGGGGAGAGAGCGCAAAAGAGAGGGGGGAGAGAGACAGCAAAAGACAGAGGGGGGAGAGACAGAAAAAGAGAGGGGGGAGAGAGACAGCAAAAGAGAGGGGGGAGAAACAGCAAAAGATAGTGGGGAGAGACAGCAAAAGAGAGGGGGGCATAGAGACAGCAAAAGAGAGGGGGGCATAGAGACAGCAAAAGAGAGAGGGGGAGAGAGACAGCAAAAGAGAGGGGGGAGAGAGCGCGCAAAAGAGAGGGGGGAAGAGAGAGCGCAAAAGAGGGGGGAGAGAGAGCGCAAAAGAGAGGGTGGAGAGAGAGAGCGCAAAAGAGAGGGGGAGCGAGAGCGCAAAAGAGAGGGGGTGAGAGAGCGCAAAAGAGAGGGGGAGAGAGAGCGCAAAAGAAAGGGTGGGAGATAGAGCACCAAAGAGAGGGGAGAGAGAGCACAAAAGAGAGGGGGAGAGAGAGCACAAAAGAGAGAGGAGAGAGAGAGGGGGGAGAGAGCATAAAAGAGATGGGGGAGAGAGAGAGCGCAAAAGGGATGGGGGAGAGAGAGAGAGCAAAAGAGAGGGGGAGAGAGAGAGCGCAAAAGAGAGGGGGAGAGAGAGCGCAAAAGAGAGGGGGAGAGAGAGAGCGCAAAAGAGAGGGGGAGAGAGAGCGCAAAAGAGAGGAGAAAGAGAGAGCGCAAAATAGAGGGGGAGAGAGAGAGCGCAAAAGAGAGGGGGAGAGAGAGAGCGCAAAAGAGAAGGGGAGAGAGAGAGCGCAAAAGAGAAGGGGAGAGAGCGCAAAAGAGAGGGGGAGAGAGTGAGAGCGCAAAAGAGAGGGGGAGAGAGTGAGCGCAAAAGAGAGGGGGAGAGAGTGAGCGCAAAAGAGAGGGGGAGAGAGAGCAAAAGAGAGGGGGGGAGAGAGCGCAAAAGAGAGGAGGGAGAGAGAGAGCGCAAAAGAGAGGGGGAGAGAGTGCAAAAGAGAGGGGGGAGAGAGAGCAAAAGAGAGGGGGGAGAGGGAGAGCACAAAAGAGAGGGGGGAGAGAGAGCGCAAAAGAGAGGGGGAGAGAGCTCAAAAGAGAGGGGGGAGAGAGATCGCAAAAGAGAGGGGGGAGAGAGCGCAAAAGAGAGGGGGAGAGAGAGAGCTCAAAAGAGAGGGGGGAGAGAGAGAGCTCAAAAGAGAGGGGGAGAGAGAGAACAAAAGAGAGGGGGAGGTAGAGAGAACAAAAGAGAGGGGGAGGTAGAGAGCGCAAGAGGTGGGACCGCTGTACTGCAAAAAATGGCCCGTGTGAACGGGCTTTAGGACTAGTATTTATATATGTAAGCATCTCTATGTTAAAGCCCTTTGTCTGCCTTTTTTTCTCTGATACCTGAGACCTTATATCTTTGAGCACTTATAACTTTTTATTGCCTTTTTTAAAAAAATCATTTTTATTAGATGGTGTTATTATGGGTACAACTATATATACATTTAAATATAATTTTGATGCGTTTTGTGAAACTTTTCAGTCGAGCATAACAGTTAACCAGAGCTCTGAAGTCATGTTATTCCAAAGCGTGTCAAATTCAATTGCACTAAAGCAAACCAGTTTACATTCAACTTGTAATAGCGCGCTACTTCTGATGCACACAAAGAGCCACGATAAACCCCTTTATCACTCGCGCGCAGCTTGTAATGTAGCCCGTATTCAAAAAAGTAGTTCAATTTGCCTCCCCCCTGCATCATATGACAGCAATCAGCCAATCACAAAATGTATAAACGTATACACTTGCACATGCTCAATTGTAGCTGGTGCCTCAAAAAGTGTACATATAAAAAGAGCATATTTTTAAATGTAAGTAAACTGGAAAGTTGACTTTAGTATTCCTTTAAATGCTACTATTTACTAAACTGGGTGTAATTTAAAACATCACATGATTCCCAGTGTACATAACTAACAAGTTGTATTTAATCAACAGTGAGAACAAGAAATATGTCTAATAAAAAAAAAAATATATTTAACTGAA
Organism: Bombina bombina; assembly: GCF_027579735.1. NCBI lineage: Eukaryota > Metazoa > Chordata > Amphibia > Anura > Bombinatoridae > Bombina > Bombina bombina. Next base: position 121,748,357 of record NC_069505.1, read on the forward strand.
TAGAATATTCTATTTTTGCCCTGGAAAGTCCCTTTAATAACATGACACATTTTTCATTTGAAAATGTATATCAGCAATCTTAGTGGAAACTAGTTAGGAATAAATAGCTTAATGTAGTCTTATTTTTATATAACATTTAACTGATCAGAAGACCAAAACAGATGAAACATAAATACCCTTGTTATATCTTGGGTTCTTTAAGTCAAAATTTCCTTTGCAATATTTTAATCGACATAATGGATTTTCCAAGAGAAATGGTATAAAAATTCAGCATATGCTATCAGTTTTGTATCTCTGCTGGTTATTAATTTTCTTTTATAAGATTGAATGTCTTTGCTATACAATTTTACATCTTTATGTCCAAATTATTTAGATAATGACTGTAATTCCAGGTACATTTATATAGTCTTTTATTTTTAAAACTACCCTGCTTTAACATAGCTAAAAATTCTGCTTCCCAAAGTTCCCCTGTCTTTTAAATGTTTCAGTATGTGTTCAGGGCCAGATTTACCATTAGGCTGAGTAGGCATGTTCCTACAGGTGCCTTCCACAGAGGGGCGCCTGTCTCTCTGCTCCATATGCCTTTTCTGCACACCTCTGCTGCTCTGACCTCACTCCATAGTAGATAACTTTGCCCTAAACAAAGATGGCCTCCATGCTGGATGGTCCGGTCTGTTTCTCGAATAAATGCGGACAGAGCAGCCAGAGCGGCCGGAGATTAAGTGTGTGGGGGTTGGTTCTTTTATGGGGAGAGACAGTGAGTGACTATTTGTGCGCTATTACAGAGCGCTCTGAGTGAACAATGGGCATGTATCAGTTGCAGCGGCTGTCAAAATCAAAATGTCATATTGTACAATCAGAGGGCAGGGCTGTTGCATAGGATCAACACACTTTAACCCCTTAATGACCACAGCACTTTTCCATTTTCTGTCCGTTTGGGACCAAGGCTATTTTTACATTTTTGCGGTGTTTGTGTTTAGCTGTAATTTTCCTCTTACTCATTTACTGTACCCACACATATTATATACCGTTTTTCTCACCACTAAATGGACTTTCTAAAGATACCATTATTTTCATCATATCTTATAATTTACTATAAAAAAATTATAAAATATGAGGAAAAATGGAAAAAAACACACTTTTTCTAACTTTGACCCCCAAAATCTGTTACATATCTACAACCACCAAAAAACACCCATGCTAAATAGTTTCTAAATTTTGTCCTGAATTTAGAAATACCCAATGTTTACATGTTCTTTGCTTTTTTTGCAAGTTATAGGGCCATAAATACAAGTAGCACTTTGCTATTTCCAAACCACTTTTTTCCAAAATTAGCGCTAGTTACATTAGAACACTGATATCTTTTAGCAATCCATGAATATCCCTTGACATGTATATATTTTTTTTTAGTAGACATCCCAAAGTATTGATCTAGGCCAATTATGGTATATTTCATACCACCATTTCACCGCCAAATGCGATCAAATACAAAAAATCGTTCACTTTTTCACAAATTTTTTCACAAACGTTCGGTTTCTCACTGAAATTATTTACAAACAACTTGTGCAATTATGGCATAAATGGTTGTAAATTCTTCTCTGGGATCCCCTTTGTTCAGAAATAGCAGATATATATGGCTTTGGCGTTGCTTTTTGGTAATTAGAAGGCCGCTAAATGCCACTGCGCACCACAAGTGTCTTATGCCCAGCAGTTAAGGGGTTAATTAGGGAGCTTTTAGGGAGCTTGTAGGGTTAATTTTAGCTTTAGTGTAGTGTAGTAGACAACCCCAAGTATTGATCTAGGCACATTTTGGTATATTTCATGCCACCATTTCACCGCCAAATGCGATCAAATTAAAAAAAAATGTTACATTTTTCACAATTTTAGGTTTTTCACTGAAATAATTTACAAACAGCTTGTGCAATTATGGCACAAATGGTTGTAAATACTTGTCTGGGATCCCCTTTGTTCAGAAATAGCAGACATATATGACTTTGGCGTTGCTTTCTGGTAATTAGAAGGCCGCTAAATCCTGCTGCGCCTCACACGTGTATTATGGCTAGCAGTGAAGGGGTTAATTAGGGAGTTTGTAGGGAGCTTGCAGGGTTCATTTTAGCTTTAGTGTAGAGATCAGCCTCCCACCTGACACATCCCACCCCCTGATCCCTCCCAAACAGCTCCCTTCCCTCCCCCACCCCACAATTGTCCCCGCCACAAAAGTCTGCCAGTACTAAAATAAAAGGGTTTTTTAAAAAAAATTTTTTTTAGCATATTTACATATGCTACTGTGTAGGATCCCCCCTTAGCCCCCAACCTCCCTGATCCCCCCCAAAACCGCTCTCTAACCCTTCCCTCTGCCTCATTGGGGGCCATCTTGGGTACTGGCAGCTGTCTGCCAGTACCCAGTTTGCAAAAAAAAAGTGCTTTTATTTTGTTTGTTTGTTTTTTTTCTGTAGTGTAGCTTCCCCCCACACAGACAAACCCCCACCACCTTGCTGATCATTTTTTTTTAACTTTTTAGCCATTTTTAACATTTTTTAACATTTTTTATTATTTGATTTTCTGTAGCATAGCGGTTCCCACCCGCTCCCTCCCCGTCCATGCGCCTGCCCCCGCCCGCACGCGCGCACGTCCGTGCGCGCCCCCGGCCATCCCCGCCCACGATCCCGCCCCCCCTCCACATCAGCAGGGCCATCGATGGCCGCCACCCGCCTCCCGGTCCGGCTCCCACCCACCAACGCAGTGAGCCACCGATCTCCGGTGCAGAGAGGGCCACAGAGTGGCTCTCTCTACACCGGATGGCTTAAAAAGGTTATTGCAGGATGCCTCCATATCGAGGCATCACTGCAATAACCGGAAAGCAGCTGGAAGCGAGCGGGATCGCTTCCAGCTGCTTTCCACACCGAGGACGTGCAGGGTACATCCTCAGGCGTTAACTGCCTTTTTTTTGAGGACGTACCCTGCACGTCCTTGGTCGTTAAGGGGTTAAAAAAACAACTAACCCATGGTTGATTGTGCACATTGCAGGCTTGGTCAGCAAAGTTTCTGAGTCAAGCCCCGTTTCTTGCATAAATTATATATATAAAAAATACTGTTCTGATTGGAATCTCATCATGCTGGGTAAATACTCTCTGGAGTGTTTTGTTAGAGATCATGGACTGCCTTTTATGTGGCAAAATTAGCAGCTGCTGTAAGAAAAATCCTAATTCTATAAAGTTTTAGGCTGTATCTATAGGTTCATACATGTGAACCGGGAGCACATGGGGGGAGCTGTATGTGTTAAAGTGAATGTAAATTTGAATGTATAAGTACCCGGGTTTTTAAAAATGCTATTAAAAACAGGGGCACTTTCATTAAAATTTACATTGCATCATTTTTTTTAAATACTTACCTTTTTCTTTAGGAAAACCAGACAGACTATCCTCCACCCACTTCTCCTGTTGTACTTAGCATATCGTCGATTAAACAAGTTTCAATTGGAGGAAGCCGGATTCATCATTGTGGTGCTAAGTACAGCTGCCGGCATAGGATCGCCGGTCTGGTTTTACTAATGAAAAAGGTAAGCATTTAAAAAAAACGCTTTAATGTAAATTTTAATGAATGAAAGTGTCTCTGCTTTTAATAGTATTTTTAAAAACCGGACACTTATTCATTCAAATTTCCATTCACTTTAAGCAGTAAATGCCGTTACACAAACAGAAAGTAAAGATTGTAGGTGTGATATAGTAAGCATGGTTGCTTTAGACCTTGTACAGTAGTGTTAGCTTCTATAAAATGAGGACAAAAACATCAGGATAAAAATAAATTAAAGTTATTTAAAATAATAAAATCAACGTGTGTCTCAGATAAACCCTATCATGAATGAAAAATAAACACACACAATTTGTAGATGTTTGTTGTCAAGAAGTGACTATAGAAGTATTAACCTGAACAGATAGGTATACTTAACAATGCACTTATGCACAAAGAAATATTGTTTTATCCTAATGTTAAGTTCAATTCAATTTAAAATTTAACTTTTAATATAAATGTTATTAAAAAAGACAACAAAAAAACTCTCTGCTGCCCTGCTCACATTTTGAAAACACTTCAACATTTGAAACTATAACAGCTATCAATACAAAATAGTAATTTGTTACTTCTTAGATTAAAGGCACAGTAAAGTCCAAATTAAACGTTTATGATTCAGATAGGCATGTAATTTTAAACAACTTTCCAATTTACTTTTATCATTACATTTGCTTTGTTCTCTTGATATTCTTAGTTGAAAGCTAAACCTAGATAGGCTCATATGCTAATTTATAAGCCCTTGAAGGCCACCTCTTATCTGAATGCATTTGACAGTTTTTCACAGCTAGAGCGTGTTAGTTCATGTGCTTCATATAAATAACATTAAAATGCAATACTGTTAAATATATATGAGACAAGGAGGCAGTCTGCAGAAGCTTAGATACATAGATAAAAAGAATATTATATATCTGTGTTGGTTATGCAAAACTGGGGAATGGTAAATAAAGGGATTATCTATCTTTTTAAACAATAAAAATGTTGGTGTTTACTATCCCTTTAATAAAATAAAGTATCTTTCAAAGAGGGCTAGAGGGAATTTTTAGTATCAACTTTCAGATTCAGTAATTAGGAACCCCCGTATATTCTACACACATTAAACGTGGAGAGTTAGTTTCAGTGGGCAGAGCTATGCAGCGCAAGTCTCTGGCGTGCTGCACGAAGAGGAGCTCGATAATCACTCTCGCCCATGGTGTTCTGTCCGTTGTGGCGCAGTTTACATCCTTACTGGTGCCCTAGGACAGCGGTCAGTTGGACCAACCATGAAACTATCCTAGCCGTGAAGGCCTGAGTCGCTTAGGCCACATACAATTCTGACAGTGGGATACGCTGACTCATCTATGCTTACTGAGTTCACCCCTGCTGTATGATCGCTGGTTAGAGGACCAGAGAGATCGCTGGAGAGAGGACCGGATGGATCGGACATCCCGAACGAGGGATAAGGTCTAAAACACACTGACTACGACCCGACCCGGTATTGCTAATCTGAAAGGAGAGATCATTCACACCTCCGGTGGCCGCATATACTATAAGGAGTCCCTCCCGCCTGAAGTTACTGGTCTCCACAGGAGACGTAAGTACTGCTTATGCAGAAGTGCCTGGCTGAAGCGAGCTTGGAAGGGGCCGACAGTCTCTGCATATATTAAGCGGCACACGCTTGACATGATCTTTGGAGTTGGAAATCGAGGCACAGCGAAAGCAGGATACAGCATTCTATCGAATTTAATTCTCTGAAGATATCTCCCCGTAACTTTGCTATCCTCTTCGTTCTAAAGCATAAGGGGATATACAGCTGGATAATGACTGCTGAAAGGTCCTAATTAGGAGTCTGCCATTATAAGAGAAAAGATTTTGTGGCATATGAGGTACTGTTTTCCTTTTGCTCTGTTTATTTTCCCACATATTCTACATATCCTGGAAAGAATGACAGTGGTTGCGTAAGTGCTGTTTTGGTTCACTTATACCTCTGATAAGATATGGATGAACATTCAAATGGTTAAGTTATGATTACTCTTTGAAAGGACATATCTTGATTGATATAGAAAATTCTATTTCAGTTCTATCAGTCCTAACAGATGGTCAGAAGTATTACATATGTTATGTTGCTTGCACCTTCTTTCTTCAAGGAATTTGGTAGATTATTATGTAAAGTGGGAAAAGCTAGAGGTACATTGTCTGATTTGTAATTTCATGTTTTTTTTACAGATTCTTGCTTTTGATGGTTGCTAATGTGTATTCTGTAAAAATACCTTGTTTATGTATGTTCAGATTATAAATAATGTTATACTATGGTTAGTTATGAGATGAGAGATAGTAGGCCTCTCTAGGAAGTGTCTCTTTAAACCAATACTTAGAGTTTTTTTCTCTTCTCTTGAAAAAAAAAAAAGAAAAAAAAAGGGAAAGAAAAGAAAAAAGCACATTGTTTGATTGCTTAAACCAATACTCAGAGGCTTTATCCTCCCTTATCACGTAAAAGGGAAAAAGGGGGGGAAAAAAGAAAAAAGAGAAAGAAAAAAAGGGGAAAGGGTAGGGAAGGAGGAAAGAGAGGGAAAGAAAAAAAGAAAAAGGGAAAAGGAAGGAGGAGGGAAGGAAAAAAGGGGAGAAAAAAAAGGGGGGGGTTGTATCAAGCACATATATATATATTCTGTTTATACACAGATAATTACTCTTTAATGTTAGACTAATTACATTAATCACGTCAACCATGCCCTAACAAGGATTCTGGTAATATTCACTTGTTAGATTATTGTTAGAATATTTGTACATATTTATCACTATGGATCAACAATTACTGTAATCGTAACTTTATAGTTATATATTCTTTTGCACATAGCTTTCACTAAAAAACTCACACTCTTATTTTTACTTTAAATACACATGGAAAAAAATTATTTCACATACTAAAATATACTCCCCCACCATGCCTGCTAAAACTAGGGGGGGGGGGGGATTGCCCCTCTGAGACAGGTATTGAGATCTCAACTGAAGCATTTAACCCTAAGAAAGACTTGCAACCACTAGTTACACAATTAACTGACCTTTTCCTCCCCCAATTTGATCAAATTAAAAGTCAACTATCTGCCTTAACTACCAAGCTACGGCAGTTCGCAAATTGATTAAGTGAAGTTGAGGACAGGATCTCTGAGACAGAAGATAGACTTAACATACAAGAACAGACTATATCATCACAAGATAAAACTATTAAAAATTTACAAAATAAAATTGATGATTTAGAAAATCGTTCCAGACGTAATAATTTAAAAGTTATTGGTCTCCCAGAGAATATGGAATTTACAGATTTGTTACTTTTTGCTGCCTCAATTTTACCCCAAGCGCTTGGGATTCAACAACAGATTCTTCCTTTAGCAGTTGAAAGAGCACATAGATTAGGTACCCCAAAAATACAATCTAATGGATACAAAATAGCCAGACCTATACTAATTAGATATCTAAACTACCAAGATAAAATGAATATACTTAGATTATATAGGAAAAAGACGAATTTACTGATAGGAGAACATAAAGTTTTGTTGTTCCAGGACTTCTCTGTGGACGTTTCAGCTAAAAGAAAGGCTATGGCTCCTTACTGCACAAAATTGATTAATATGGGTGTTAATGCCAGGCTTACTTACCCAGCTAAAATTACCATAAGTCAAGATGATACTTTTCTTTCATTTCTTAAAGTGGATGAAATTAAGGAATATTTTCAACAAAGAATTTTTTCTCTTGGTTAACAAATAAGTGGAATAATAATATATATTACTCAAGTATGGTTCTTATGTTGGGTATAAGGTACTTAGGCTCTAACAGGATTGTAGAGCACCTGACTGTGAGTTTTTTTTTTTTTTTTTCTTCTGTTCTTTTTTTTTTTTTCCGCCTCTTCCCCCCTCTTTCTTTTTCTCTCTCTCCCTCTGTTCCTTTGTGGGTCTAGCATAATTAACTAATTTGTTTAATGAAGAATTGTATTAAGTACTTATCCTGGAACGTTGGAGGTATCATCTCCCCAATTAAAAGAAAATTAATATTAAAACAACTGGGGAAACATAACCCGGATATAGTTTTTATCCAAGAAACACATCTTAGAAACAAGGAAATTAATAAACTAAAGACAAAATGGGTTGGGGAAGTGATAGCTTCTTCATGCACCTATAGGAAAAGAGGTGTAGCAATTTTAATCAATAAAAATCTTACTTATAATATTTTAAAAACTGAAATAGATACAGAGGATAGATGGATCCTCATGAAAATAGAAATCCAAGGTACTAAATTTATATTATATAATATTTATGGACCCAATAAACTAGAACATGACTTTTAGTATAAAAATATCTGTATACTTTCTAAATATATTGGACAGAATATAATAGCTGCGGGAGATTTTTACTTGATTCTTTTCCCTGCGGTAGATAGACTTGGCCAAAAAGAACCTGGATATACTACCCAAAAAACTAATATATACAAACGAATTATTAAGACCTAAAATTGTATGATATCTGGCGAATACAATACTCGGATGCTAAAGAATATACTTGTGAGTCCAAAACATACAGATCCCTCTCACGTATAGATTGTTTTTTAGTCTCTGAATCTATTTTGTTACAAAAAAACAAAACTGAAATTAATAATATTCTTATTTCAGACCACGCTATTATTTCACCAGAAATTCCATTCAAGGCGACTATACAGGGTCAAGCACCTAATCGCTGTTTTTTCCCTAAATATTTAGTAAATAATCTCTAATTCCGTAACTGGTTAATCCAGAAATGGAGAGAATATAAAAAATACAATTATGCATATTATGAAAAATCAGAAATATTCTGGGACACAGCTAAAGCCTACATCAGAGGTGAAATTAAAGCGTACATGATAAAACAAAAGAAAAAACTAAAGCACGATAGCTACAACTTTCAAATCAAGTCAGAAGAGCGTATATAACTTATATAGTTACACCCAGTCTTACATTTTGGAATAAATATATTGCTGCAAGGCAAGAAAGAGATCTTTTTTTTTTTTTACTTATAATAACAAAATAGAGGAATTGAAAATAAGTGCAAGGTTCAGAGGTCAAATAGGTAAGTCAGCCAAATATTTAGCTAGTTTAGATAAGATGAGGAAAAAAAATATTATTGAAAAAATTATAGAAAACAAACAAACCTATACAGATCTTTCTAGTATTAAAACCGCTTTCTTTGAGTATTTTAAAAAATATATACAGCAAAAGAAGTAGATATAGTAATTAAAACTCAATTCTGGAATAAGATAAAACTACTCACTATTCCACTAGATCTTTTAGAAAAGATAAACATGCCAATAACAGCTAAAGAAATTGAGGATGCAATTGATACTGCTAAATTAAATAAAGCACCAGGACCAGATCAGATCCCAGCAGAATTCTTTAAAATACTAAAAAATGAGATCTTAGAGGTCTTAAACCAGTTATATATTATGTACTATGTGAAGAATCAACCAGTCTCAAAGGTTTTCACTGCTTCAATAATCACTTTAATTTTGAAGAAGGATAAAAATCTGACAGATTTAGGCTCATATAGACCCATATTACTACTAAATGTAGATTATAAAATTCTCACCTCTATTATTGCAAATAGACTTAGAGAAGCGCTCACTTTGATTATCCATGAAGATCAATCTGCTTTTATGACAGGTAGATCATCAATTAAAAATACTAGGAAAGTAGCCTTACACTTGGATTTATTCTGGAATGAGTTCTACAAAAAGGGAGGAGTTGGGGAAAAATACTTTGCAATCCTAAGTGTAGATGCAGAGAAAGCATTTGACTCTGTAATATGGGATCACTTATATTCTTCACTTTATAATTTTGGGTTTTCGGGCCATTTCTATTCTTTTATTAAAGCAATATATAATTATCCAGTCTCATCCTTTCTGATAAACGGTTCACCTACTGCAAATTTAATTTTAAATAAAGGGACAAGACAGGGATGTCCACTCTCCCCTCTCTTTTTCAATCTTGCGCTAGAACCACTAGCTATACTTTTTAGACAAGAATTGAAGGGAATTAAAATAGGTAACAAGGAATTAATACTCTCTTTGTATGCGGATGATCTGTTATTATTTCTTAAAGATACAAAAAATAGTATTCCACTATGTCTCTAAATATTTAACCTATTTAGTTCTATCTCAGGTTACAGAATTAATATATCGAAAACAGAGATCATTTGGCTTCATAAGCATGATAATAGTTACTATCATCATCCATTTAGGGAAGTGGAATCAATAAAGTATCTTGGGATTGTATTTCATAGGAACCCGAATAATTATAGTTATAAGTTAAATTTTACATTTTTTTTGTTAAGGCACAAACAAAGTTACATAGATGGCAAGTATTTCCTATATCCTTCTTAGGGAAGGTAATGCTTATTAAAATTATGTTATTACCACAGTTATTATATATTATACAACATGTACCGTTATTTATACTTAAGAAAGACAGAGATTATTTTTATAGAGCTTGTGCTACCTTTATTTGGGCTAAAAGGAGACATATATTATCAATAAAGAAGCTATCCCAACTTATAGATTATGGTGGAGCCTCCTTTACGGATATTAAAGTTTATAATGCTGTTATATTAGCTAGATATGCAGTAGACTGGCTAACTAAAGAGAATTATTTAACTCATTTTGAAATAGAAGAAAACTTAATAGCCCCTTTCTCACTTAAAGTGGCCTTGCATTGTAAAAAATCCAACTCCCAGGAAAAATACAGAATAGGGTGATTATATGGAATACAATTATGGCGTGGCAGACACTGGGGGGTAGTTATCAAGCCGTCTACTTTTCTGCCTTCGCCGGCCCAATACGCCCGCCTAAGCTCGCCTACCTTCGCTGCCGCGGACCTTGAATACGTTCGCCTAAGTTATCAAATAAAGCTGTCAAAAAGCCACGGGGCGATGAGCAGCGGACTGTGATAGTTATCACTCATCCGATCTCGCTGCTCTTCGGCTTTTTCCCAGCTTTATTGCTAGCCTGTCACTAAGCACCCACACTAAACTACACTGTTCTATCCCTATACCGGCGCCCCCGGAGCCTCCCGCAACTCAATAAAGTTACTAACCCCTAAACCGCCGCTCCTAGACCCTGCCGCAACTCTGATAAATGTATTAACCCCTAAACCGCCACTCCCGGACACCGCTGCCACCTACATTATACCTAGTAACCCCTATCCTGCCCCCCCCTATACCGTCGCCCTCTATAATAAAATTATTAACCCCTATCCTGCTGATCCCGCACCTCGCCGCAACTAAATAGTTTAACCCCTAAACCGCCGCTCCCTGAACCCGCCGCAACCTATATTAAACCTATTAACCCCTATCCTGCCCCCCCTACACCGTAGTCACCTATAATAAATTAATTAACCCCTATCCTGCCCCCCACTACACTGCCGCCACTGTAATAAAATTATTAACCCCTAAACCTAAGTCTAACCCTAACGCCCCCCTAACTTAAATATTAATTAAATAAATCTAAATAATATTACTCTTATGAACTAAATTAATCCTATTTAAAACTAAATACTTACCTTTAAAATAAACCCTAATATAGCTACAATATAACTAATAATTATATTGTAGCTATCTTAGGATTTATTTTTATTTTACAGGCAACTTTCAATTTATTTTAACTAGGTACAATAGCTATTAAATAGTTATTAACTATTTAATAGCTTACCTAGCTAAAATAAAGAGAAATGTACCTGTAAAATAAAAACTAACGTAAGTTACAATTACACCTAACACTACACTATACTTAAATAAATTATTCCTATTTAAAACTAAATACTTACCTGTAAAATAAACCCTAAGATAGCTACAATGTAATTAATAATTACATTGTAGCTATCTTAGGATTTATATTTATTTTACAGGTAACTTTGTATGTATCTTAGCTAGTTAGAATAGTTATTAAATAGTTATTAACTATTTAATAACTACCTAGCTAAAAGAAATACAAAATTACCTGTAAAATAAATCCTAACCTAAGTTACAATTAAACCTAATACTACACTATCATTAAATTAATTAAATAAATTAAATACAAATAACTACAATTAAATACAATTACATAAACTAACTAAAGTACAAAAAATAAAAAAAGCTAAGTTACAAAAAATAAAAAAATAAGTTACAAACATTTTAAAAAATATTACAACAATTTTAAGCTACTTACACCTAATCTAAGCCCCCTAATAAAATAACAAACCCCCCCAAAATAAAAAAATGCCCTACCCTATTCTAAATTAAATAAAGTTCAAAGCTCTTTTACCTTACCAGCCCTTAAAAGGGCCATTTGTGGGGGCATGCCCCAAAAATTTCAGCTCTTTTGCCTGTAAAAGAAAAATACAAACCCCCCCAACATTAAAACCCACCACCCACATACCCCTAATCTAACCCAAACCCCCCTTACAAAAACCTAACACTAATCTCCTGAAGATCATCCTACCTTGAGTCATCTTCACTCAGCCGAGCAGCGATGGAACCGAAGTGGACATCCGGAGCGGAAGAAGTTAATCCTCCAAGCGGCGCTGAAGAAATCTTCCATCCGATGAAGTCATCATCCAGGCGGCGCTGAAGAAGTCTTCGATCCGGGCGATGTCATCTTCCAAGAGGCGCTGAAGAGGTCTTCTATCCGGGCGATGTCATCTTCCAAGCCGGGTCTTGAATCTTCATCCCGCCGACGCGGAACATCCTTCTTCACCGACGGACTACCGATGAATGAAGGCTCCTTTAAGGGACGTCATCCAAGATGGCGTCCCCTCAATTCCGATTGGCTGATAGGATTCTATCAGCCAATCGGAATTAAGGTAGGAAAAATCTGATTGGCTGTTCCGATCAGCCAATAGAATGCGAGCTCAATCTGATTGGCTGATTGGATCAGCCAATCGGGTTGAACTTGAATCTGATTGGCTGATTCCATCAGCCAATCGGATTTTTCCTACCTTAATTCCGATTGGCTGATAGAATCCTATCAGCCAATCGGAATTGAGGGGACGCCATCTTGGATGACGTCCCTTAAAGGAGCCTTCATTTGTCGGTAGTCCGTCGGTGAAGAAGGATGTTAGATTAGGGGTATGTGGGTGGTGGGTTTTAATGTTGGGGGGGGTTGTATTTTTTTTTTACAGGCAAAAGAGCTGAACTTTTTGGGGCATGCTACCACAAATGGCCCTTGTAAGGGCTGGTAAGGTAAAAGAGCTTTGAACTTTATTTAATTTAGAATAGGGTAGGGCATTTTTTTATTTTGGGGGGGTTTGTTATTTTATTAGGGGGCTTAGATTAGGTGTAAGTAGCTTAAAATTGTTGTAATATTTTTAAAATGTTTGTAACTTATTTTTTTATTTTTTGTAACTTATCTTTTTTTATTTTTTGTACTTTAGTTAGTTTATGTAATTGTATTTAATTGTAGTTATTTGTAGGTAGTTTATTTAATTCATTTAAAGATAGTGTAGTGTTAGGTTTAATTGTAACTTAGGTTAGGATTTATTTTACAGGTAATTTTGTATTTCTTTTAGCTAGGTAGTTATTAAATAGTTAATAACTATTTAATAACTATTCTAACTAGCTAAAATAAATACAAAGTTACCTGTAAAATAAATATAAATCATAAGATAGCTACAATGTAATTATTAATTATATTGTAGCTATCTTAGGGTTTATTTTACAGGTAAGTATTTAGTTTTAAATAGGAATAATTTATTTAAGTATAGTGTAGTGTTAGGTGTAATTGTAACTAAGGTTAGTTTTTATTTTACAGGTACATTTCTCTTTATTTTAGCTAGGTAGCTATTAAATAGTTAATAACTATTTAATAGCTATTGAACCTGGTTAAAATAAATTGAAAGTTGCCTGTAAAATAAAAATAAATCCTAAGATAGCTACAATATAACTATTAGTTATATTGTAGCTATATTAGGGTTTATTTTACAGGTAAGTATTTAGTTTTAAATAGGATTAACTTAGTTAATAATAGAAATATTTCTTAGATTTATTTAATTAATATTTAAGTTTGGGGGATGTTAGGTTTAGTTTTAGACTTAGGTTTAGGGGTTAATAATTTTATTACAGTGGCGGCGGTGTAGTGGGGGGCAGGATAGGGGTTAATAAATTTAATATAGGTGGCGACGGTGTAGGGGGGGCAGGATAGGGATTAATAAATTTAATATAGGTTGCGGCGGGTTCAGGGAGAGGCGGTTTAGGGGTTAATACATATATTATAGTTGCGGTGGGCTCCGGGAGCGGCGGTATAGGGGTTAATATGTATAGAGTAGCTTGCGGTGGGCTCCGGGAGTGGCGGTTTAGGGGGTAATAACTTTATTTAGTTGCGGCGGTGTAGGGGGCACAGATTAGTGGTGTTTAGACTCGGGGTACATGTTAGGGTGTTAGGTGCAGGCAGCTCACATAGAAATCAATGGGATGTCTGTCAGCAGCGAACTTGTACTTTCGCTATGGTCAGACTCCCATTGATTCCTATGGGATCTGCCGCCTCCAGGGGTGGCGGTTTGAAAACCATTTACGCTGGGCCGTAAAAGTGCCGAGCGTACCTGCTAGTCATTTGATAACTAGCAAAAGTAGTCAGATTGTGCCGCACTTGTGTGCGGAACATCTGGAGTGACGTAAGAATCGATCTGTGTCGGACTGAGTCCGGCGGATCGAAATTTACGTCACAAAATTCTGCTTTTGCCGGTCTCGAGCCTTTGATAACTAAGGCGAATCAGCCTCGCCACAAATACGCTGCGGAATTCCAGCGTATTTGAGGTTGACGGCTTGATAACTACCCCCCACTATGTTCAACTCTAGAAAGAAATTATCAATTTTCTCCCTTTCTTACAATTAACGGCAATCCAAATTTTATACCTGGCTTAAACTTGGAGAACTTTAGAGAGTGGGAAAGGGATTAGTGTTTTTATCACAATTGCTAGATAGTAATAATCGGATTATAACTTTCGAAGCTATCTCTCGAGAATATAATATTACTAAGAACTCCTTCGCTTTTTTGCAAATTAGGCACTTTATCTCTGATAATCTAGAAATCTTACAAGGACCTAGGGGTTTAGGAGAAGTGGGGGATTATATTTATCTCTATCAGAAGGGATGCCATTCTTCTACCTTTTTATATAAAACCTGGTTAATTAAAAATGGTAAGCATTTTCTTGATGAACTCAAAGATAATTGGAAGAATTATTTTAGAGATCTTTAAGTTAGGGAACTTAAAAATAGTATTAACTGGATTAGAATAGCATTGATTTCCAACACATGGAAAGAATCACATATTAAGTTAATAAATAATGCCTAAATTACCCCACAGAGATTAGATAAGTGGAAACAAAATACAATTATATCTTGTGCTAAATGTGGCTACCAGCAAGCAAATACCATACATTGTTTTTGGTCTTGTCCCAAAATTAATCAATTTTGGAAAAAAATCTTTTTTTGGTTAAACAAATCTTTACATTCCCAAATCTCTATACATGCAAAAAATATAATTTTTCCTATATATAAGACCACTAAGGCAAGAAACAAACTTAATTAATACCTGTATTATGATAGCACACAATCTAATTTTAAAGGAATGGAAGAGTAGAGAAGCGCCTTTTATATCTTCTTTCTTTAAAGTCATACCTACTCAAATTATTTTTGAACAGTTTCATTTAATAACTCTGCAAGAGATAGATATCTCTAATTGGCTTAAAATTATCCTTCAATTTCCTTTACCCACTCAATATATGCTTTCCCTGTATTTTCAAAGATCAGAAACCTTCCAATACCTTGTTCTGAGAGACATATTTCCCCCAGATTGGATATTTTCTCTAAACCTTTAAAGCCCTCAAGGAATTATACCTTTTAAGGGCTTAAATGTAATACATATTATATAAAGGAGTGTAAGAGAGGATGGGAGAGAGAGGGTCCCCTCTTTTTTTTTTCTCTTTTTCTCCTCTTATTTTCTTTTTTTTTTTGTTTATTTTTCGATTTTATTATTTTTCTTCAAAAGTTGATAAAATTCCAACAGTGTATACTTTTACTTTTATTTTTGGTGGAAAAGAATATTTTAGATTAAATTTAGGCCGAGATTTTTTGTCAGGACATTAATGAAATGTCATATGGTCATGTAAGATTATATATCTATTGTATTAAGAGATATTTATTTTTGATTTATTACTCATCTTTTTTTTTTGTATTATGATCCTTGGCCATTTTTCATTTTCTTCTTGTTGCCCTGCGTGGCTAAATATGCACTATGTATAAGTGTTAACTCTGTTGGATTAATAAAAATATATTTAAAAAAAAAAAGTGTTTGAAGAGAAGTATCCCCTTGAAATATTTAAGTTTACTATTGCAGGTTGATTGCAGCTAGCTGCATAATTTATAATCCAAAATTCTTACACTAATATTATCAAGTATTGTCCCTCCTCTCCAATGATACCCTTTTCAGTTTAATAGATTTATCAATTGTAAGAATTTAAGTAATATGTATTTAAATTGTCTTTTTGTTAGACAAATTAAGAGCAAATTAAAATAGCAAACTGCCCCTAACGCGGTCGTGTTTCACCATACGCTTCCTCAGCGGAGTCCACAGGGCTGAAAATTGCCTACATTTGACGATTCAAATCCTTTCTCTTACTTGTTATTGGGTGATATGCAACTTAAATACACTATTGTTATTAGATTACTGTAATGTCAATCATTCAAGTTCTTGGTCACGTGACTTGGGAATGTGATTTATTTTCTCTGATTATGATAGCTAGTTTTTGTTACTTTTTAGTATAAGCATTTTAACAAAATTCCATGGTTATGTCGAGATTTATACGATTCAATGATCTACTAAAATAAAGCTCTTATTACTTGACAATGCTAATTCCTACTACTGCATATTTTAATACTCGTAGGGTAATTCCTGACATTACAACTTCTCTTCTTATCACCTGTATTGCTGCAGTACTTCTGTTGGTCATTGTTGTGTTATATGTTAGGATTATAGTCTATAACCATGAATTCTATCAAGACAGGGTTTACGATCATGATATATTTCTAGAGAATGATGTGTGTATGCTGTGCTGTTTATATTTAGAAACAAAACCTTACTAGTTGAGGTCAGCCTCCTTGTCATTCTTGGTAGTGAATGGCAAAATTCACAACATCCCCTAGGTACATGCCCATCTTTCATGACGTTTCACTTGAGTTTTCATTAGGCTGACCATATTGCCGTTTTAAAAAGGGACACATATGAAAAATACATATGTCAGGGCTGTTTAAAGAAATGCTTTGAATAATGTTCTGTTATAAGAACCCTGACATATGTATTTTTCATATGTGTGCCTTTTTAAAGCAGCAATTTGGTCATCCTAGTTTTCATGCATTGATTATTTTGAACTTGTTTATTCCCAATTGAAATAAGCAGGTTAGTGTTGCTGCCAATTCCCTATATAGTCAAGTTTTTTTTATATCATATCCTCTCCTGCAAAGAAACAGTGCTGTGTTAATGCATAATGCTGATTATCATTCTGACTTCCATGATAATAGTTATATCCAGGTCAGAAGAACCAAACAAACTCAAGATCATTATGTTGTTTGCCAATATATCCCGGTTGAATTAATCAAACATTGTGAATTGTTATTATTTTTAGGTTAGAATCACATATTTTAATTTTCTCAACAAAAAAAAAGGAGAGAAGAACAGTATACTCTTGTCAGTACATATAGGAGCCTAAGGGAGTTCACCAAGGGATGTATTTATGCTGATTGTAATATATCTGGTCACAAACATACAATTGAATATATAGTTACTACTGTGTATTCACGGGCTTGAAATCAATATAACTTGTTTATATCTACCAATATCTCAGGGTTTGGAAAAAAAACTAATCTTGTAAATTTCAATAATTTTTAGCCAAGTTTACTGTGATCAGTCCATATAAGACTTTGGAGGTTGTCTTTGGAGAAATTCCAGAGGAAAGTATTTTACTAATTTTAATATGTCAGGTCATAATAGACGCTCAAATTTGAAAATTCCATATAGTTTTTATTCCGATTATGGAAAAACTTTAATATTCTTTTGTATAACATTTATAATAAAAGTTACATTTTAAATTGTATTGAACTTAACATTGGGAATAAACCATTTTTCTGTCTGCATAAGTGCATTCTTAAAGGGACATGAAACCCCAAAATTTTCTTTCATGATTCAGATAGAGAATACAATTTTAAACGTTCTAATTTACTTCTATTATTTAATTTGCTTCCTTCTCTTGTTATCCTTTGCTGAAAGGTTTATCTAGGCAAGCTTATGAGCAGCAAATAACCTAGGTTCTAGCTGCTGATTGGTGGTTGCATATATATATACTGATTTTCATTGGCTCACCCATGTGTTCAGTTAGAAACCAGTAGTGCATTGCTGCTCTTTTAACAAATGATGCAAAGAGAATAAAACAAATTAGATAATAGAAGTAAATTAGAAAGTTGTTCAAAATTCTATTCTCTATCTGAATCATTAAAGAAACATTTTGGGTTTCATGTCCCTTTAAGTATACCTATCTTTATAATTTAACTGTTCAGGTTAATGTTTTCATCATCTGCATTGACCAATAGAAAATTAATATTTGCATTCTCTGTTTAAAGGGACATTACACTCACTTTTTCTTTGCATAAATGTTTTGCAAATGATCTATTTATATAGCCCATAAAGTTTCTTTTTTTTTTTTAAATGTATAGTTTTGCTTATTTTTAAATAACATTGCTCTGATTTTCAGACTCCTAACCAAGCCCCAAAGTTTTATGAGAATACCGTCAGCTACCTTCTCCAGCTTGCTCCTGTTTGTGTAAAGGGTCTTTTCATATGCAAAAGAAGGGGGAGGGGGCCGTGTCTTATTTCCCACTTGCAGTGGGCTTTCCGGCTACCTTTTCAACAGAGCTAAACTGAGAGCTTCTAAGTAAGTTTTTAAACAGTTTTATACTGGATTTTTATATCAGTATCTGTGCATCTTATTCTTTATAGTAGTGTCTATTACATGCAGTTATATGAAAATGAGTGTATACTGTCCCTTTAAACACTTCAATGACTATAGAAGTATGTCCATCATGCCAGGCTACATAAGGCATTCATATGGTTACTAAGGGGCCTATCGAACGGAGCTTGACGGCCCGTGTTTCTGGCGAGTCTTCAGACTCGCCAGAAACACAAGTTATGGAGCAGTGGTCTCAAAGACCGCTGCTCCATAACCCTGTCCGTCTGCTCTGAGCAGGCGGACAGACACCACCGGAAATCAACCCGATCGAGTATGATCAGGTTGATTGACACCTCCCTGCTGGCAGCCCATTGGCCGCGAGTCTGCAGGGAGCGGCATTGCACCAGCAGCTCTTGTGAGCTGCTGGTGCAATGCTGCATACAGAGAGCGTATTGCTCTCGGCATTCAGCGATGTCTTGTGGACCTGATCTGCACTGTCGGATCAGATCCGCAAGACATTTGTTAAATAGGCCTCTAAGTGTCAGGAATGTCTTGTGATGACAGTAGGTTAATGTCACACATGCAAATTAGTATTTTCCTTGCAGAGTGAACAAAAGAATAGAGCATTACTGTAACCTTAAAGGGACAGTGCAGTCAAAACCAAGTGTGTCCTTTTTATATAAAGCATGAAAAGTAGGAAAACTTTGCAATATACATCTTTTACAAATTTAGCATCTAAAGCTCTTAAAAATAAGAAACAAACCTTGCAGTGCTTTCACTGCATATGCACACGTACGTAATGCATACTGATCACATAGCTAGGGGATTACCCTCACTCGCTGCCATGACTGCCGGCTCTGTACTATACACAGGGGAGAAACTCAGTTTTATGTAAAGAAATCTGCAGAGCAGTATACAAACTAATCAGACTAAAATCACGCAGTCTGCCTCTGTGCTCCGGTAGCTCCCAGTTTCTATTTTGAAAACAGATACTAAACACACAAAAAATCCTTTTCGGTAGCTTTTCTGACTATAAACAAAATAAATGATACAGTATTGTGATCACTTGAAAAACTCATCTACCAATTCAATCGGAAAACAAAAACATTTTTGGGAGCAAATTGATGATAAATTGTAATCAAGGTCTTTTAAAAATGTAACTATATGTTATTCTAAAGTTAATATTTGCTTTAAATACATCATTACTAGTGATGTCGCGAACATAAAAATTTGGGTTCGCGAACGGCGAAGACGAACTTCCGCAAAAGTTCGCGAACCGCCATAGACTTCAATAGGCAGGCGAATTTTAAAACCCACAGGGACTCTTTCTGGCCACAATAGTGATGGAAAAGTTGTTTCAAGGGGACTAATACCTGGACTGTGGCGTGCCGGAGGGGGATCCATGGCAAAACTCCCATGGAAAATTACATAGTTGATGCAGAGTCTGGTTTTAATCCATAAAGGGCATAAATCACCTAACATTCCTAAATTGTTTGGAATAACGTGCTTTAAAACATCAGGTATGAGTGTAAGGGTTACTCCCGCTTCACAGTGCGTAGTGTAGGTGATATACCTGCCCTGACCATGCTTTGCAGACCAGGTATCAGTGGTCAGATGGACCCTTGCTCCAACACTGTGTGCCAGACATGCCATTATAGCAGACTTATATGGCTTTGGCGTTGTTTTTTGGTAATTAGAAGGCTGCTAAATGGCATAAATGGTTGTAAATGCTTCTCTGGGATCCCCTTTGTTCAGAAATAACAGACTTATATGGCTTTGGCGTTGCTTTTTGGTAATTAGAAGGCTGCTAAATGCCACTGCGCACCACACGTGTTTTATGCCCAGCAGTGAATGGGTTAATTAGGGAGCATGTAGGCAGCTTGTAGAGTTAATTTTAGCTTAAGTGTAGTGTAGTAGACAACTCAAAGTATTGATCTAGGCCCATTTTGGAATATTTAATGCCACCAATTCACCGCCAAATGCGATCAAATAAAAAAAAATGTTCACTTTTTCACAAACTTTAGGTTTCTCACAGAAATTATTTACAAACAACTTATGCAATTATGGCATACATGGTTGTAAATGCTTCTCTGGGATCCCCTTTGTTCAGAAATAGCAGACTTATATGGCTTTGGCGTTGCTTTTTGGTAATTAGAAGGCTGCTAAATGCCACTGCGCACCACACGTGTTTTATGCCCAGCAGTGAAGGGGTTAATTAGGGAGCATGTAGGGAGCTTGTAGAGTTAATTTTAGCTTAAGTGTAGTGTAGTAGACAACCCAAAGTATTGATCTAGGCCCATTTTGGTATATTTAATGCCACCATTTCACCGCGAAATGCGATCAAATTTAAAAAAAACTTAAATTTTTCGCAATTTTAGGTTTCTCACTGAAATTATTTACAAACAGCTTGTGCAATTATGGCACAAATGGTTGTAAATGCTTCTCTGGGATCCCCTTTGTTCAGAAATAGCAGACTTATATGGCTTTGGCGTTGCTTTTTGGTAATTAGAAGGCTGCTAAATGCCACTGCGCACCACACGTGTTTTATGCCCAGCAGTGAAGGGGTTAATTAGGGAGCATGTAGGGAGCTTGTAGAGTTAATTTTAGCTTAAGTGTAGTGTAGTAGACAACCCAAAGTATTGATCTAGGCCCATTTTGGTATATTTAATGCCACCATTTCACCGCGAATGCGATCAAATTTAAAAAAAACTTAAATTTTTCGCAATTTTAGGTTTATCACTGAAATTATTTACAAACAGCTTGTGCAATTATGGCACAAATGGTTGTAAATGCTTCTCTGGGATCCCCTTTGTTCAGAAATAGCAGACATATATGACTTTGGCGTTGCTTTCTGGTAATTAGAAGGCCGCTAAATGCTGCTGCGCATCACACGTGTATTATGGCTAGCAGTGAAGGGGTTAATTAGGTAGTTTGTAGGGAGCTTGCAGGGTTAATTTTAGCTTTAGTGTAGAGATCAGCCTCCCACCTGACATATCAGACCCCCTGATCCCTCCCAATCAGCTCCCTTCCCTCCCCCACCCCACAATTGTCCCGCCATCTTAAGTACTGGCAGAAAGTCTGCCAGTACTAAAATAAACGTTTTTTAGAAATGTTTTTATTTTTTTTAGCATATTTACATATGCTGTGGTGTAGCATCCCCCCTTAGCCCCCAACCTCCCTGATCCCCCCAAAACAGCTCTCTAACCCTCCCCATCTGCCTTATTGGCGACCATCTTGGGTACTGGCAGCTGTCTGCTATTATTTGACAGTCAAAAAAGTGTTGTTTTTTTTAAATGTACACTACTGTTACACCAGATATGAGTGGTGGCACTGGGCAAGTGGGCACAGTATACGCTGTGAGGCTGATACACACGCTGGCAGGCAGGCAACTGCAATTAGATTACACAGGAAAAAAAAAAAAAAAAAACGCAGACTGATGTTCTAGCCCTAAAAAGGGCTTTTTGGGGTGCTGTCCTTACAGCAGAGATCAGATGAGTCCTTCATGGAGGGAGGGTCTGCTGCTGATTGGCTGGGATGTGTCTTCTGACTGTGAGGTACAGGGTCAAAGTTTACTCAATAATGAGGTATAGGGGGCGGACCGAACATCGCATATGTTCGCCGTCCGCGGCGAAAGCGAACATGCTATGTTCGCCGGGAACTATTCGCGACATCACTCTATTGGTTAATGTTTAATGTCTCTTTAAAAAAAATGTTGGGCATAACACCCAATCTTAAATACATTATACATTTAAAGGGACATGAAACCCAAAAAAATTAATTCATGATTTAGACAGAGCATACAATTTAAAAAAACTTTCCAGTCTACTTCTATTATCAAATTTGCTTCATTCTCTGGTTTCATTTGTTGAAGGAGCAGCAATACACTACTGTTTTGTAACTTAACACATGGACGAGCCAATAAAAAACAGTATATATACAGCCACCAATCAGCAGCTAGAACCTAGGATCTTTGCTGCTCCTGAGCTTTCCTCGATAAACCTTTCAGCAAAGGATAACAAGTGAAGGAAGCAAATTAAATAATAGAAGTAAATTAATGTCTAATTATGACTTTCCTGTCCCTTTAAAGGTTCTCCATTTTTTTTCTGGTCATTAGCGCTATTATTAAATTATTAATCACTTAAACCTTAAACTAGTGTCAAAAACAACAAAATAAGCATAAAAAAAACTAAATGTATATTGTTCCAGGGGCTTCGGCAAGAATAATGTTTTTTTGTGGCTGGACAAATCAAGATGCTCAATCACTGGTGAAATGATTTTCTAACTTCAAATCTACTGTTACATATTTAGCCTGAGGGTATCAATTTGCTGTGACGTTGCAGTGATGTTATTAAGAATTAATGCAGCAAATAACTGTCCCTTTAAGGATACCATTTATTACCTTTCCATGAACTATTTTTCTTGTAAACTTTCTTATTGTGGAAGGTGCAACTACTGCTATTATTTATTTAATAATTCAGTCATTTATAAAAGGGTAACCTATTCCCTTACTATATGACATTAAGTGCATGATTACAGAGAAATAACTTCAAGAAGGCAATCACAATAGTGATATTATTTACCGTCTGTTGTATACCACCTTAAAGAAACAGTCTAGTCAAAAATAAACTTTCATGATTTAGATAGGGCATGTAACAATTTTGCTTTGTTCTCTTTGTATTCTTAGTTGAAAGCTAAACATAGGAGGCTCATATGCAAATTTATTTTTATCTGAATGCATTTTGACATTTGTTTCACAACTAGAGGGTGTTAGTTCATGTGTGCCATATAGATAACATAGTGCTCACGCCCGTGGAGTTACCTAGGAGTTAGCACTGATTGGCTAAAATGCAAGGCTGTCAAAAGAACTGAAATAAGGGGGCAGTCTGCAGAGGGTTAGATACAAGGAAATTATACAGGTCAAAAGTATATTTATATAACAGTGTTGGTTATGCAAAACTGGGGAAGGGTACTAAAAGGATTATCTATCTTTTTAAACAATACAAATTCTGGTGTAGACTGTCCCTTTAAAGCTAAGTAATCTACAGCACAGGTAGACTTGTTAGATTAGATTCTAAATATAGATACATATAGAAAGCAAGTGATATATGGTTAGAAATCAGAGAAATTAGTTAAAGGGACATAATACCCATATGCTAAATCATTTGAAGGTGATAGCTGTGAAAAGCCAATGAGAAAAAATCACCCAAACATCTCTGTAAAAAATGAAGATATTTTACCTCAAAATTCTTTGCATGTTGAAAAAAAACAGCCAATCAACTTCATCAATGCTGATGTCACACTTTGTTTTAGTGGGATCTCATAAATCTCACGATATTTCCTAGTAAACTTATTTCACTGGAGGAGGGAAATAACATGACTGTGCTGTACATACCAGATGCACGCTCCCTGGCAAATCCTTGCACTAGCATCGTGAAGTATCCTGCATCACTTTCAAGTGCATCAACATTTGGTTATAATTTCCCTTTAAAGTAGAATAAATGCATCACTGAACTTGAGTGTTGTTGGGGAACACTGAAACAGTGCAATTATGAACATTTTACATAGAGAGGCAGGAATTGAATAAGTTCTATGAAAATCCTATGTATAAGATCATGACAAAGTAACAAGGGAAGAATAAGGTCTTAGGCAGAATGACTTATGCAAAAAGAAAAAAAATAAGTCTGTGCATCCAGTCGAAAACAACGGTTTATTGTATATAGAACCTACAATTCAGTTGTATTCTTCCCTTGCACTGACACGTTTTGCGCATGCACACATGCACTTCATCAGAGATCCTAGTCAGATATGCAAGGCACAATGTTTAAAGGATTGCTGCATCTGTCTCGCTGGTCTCACAATGTTCACGCAAGGGGAAATTATCTAAAAAGTGAGCTTTCCCTCGCTGTAAATATGATTTGCGTAGCTAATTCTATAGGGAACTGTAGGTCTCTCTACCTTAGAACTTTGCAAAATCTTTGCTAATGAATGTTAATGTCAGCAGTGGGGCATATTTTCAACAGATGGTTCCAAGTTACGCAAACAGAATTATTTCACTGTTCTATCTCACTAAATCTCACTAAATGTAATTTTTATACTGAATTGTGATTAGTCCATGGCCATTCGAACGTAACAAATAAATCTGAACTAATTCAGATTTATTTGTTACAAATGCATTCGTATTAGTTTAGTTTCATCACTAGGGTAATTCGGAAATTCGAATAGATTAGAATCTCCGATTTTGGCGAATTCATCCGCATTTTGATTTGGAACGAAACGCACATGTCTATTTAAAATGTCAATGAAAGATTGGCAATAAATGTATGTGAAAAATAATCACCTTAGCTTCCATATATTGTTTAGAAAATTTGAACATTACAGTAAAGTTTGCACAAATATGTACAGTATATAATTATGAAGTACTGTCTTGTACATTTTAAATTCAACTTTTTATGAACCTATAATTGAAAAGCACAGCAATTTATATATTACTCACTTCCTTAATAATTTCATTATTTTATAAAATTAATCTTTACTCCTTCAACTTTTTAATTTTATGTTCACATTGTCTGGACAATGAAATATCATTTTAATCAATCATAGGAACCAATTAGTTTCTTCCGTTGTTTATAACTGAAGTTGATTCCTCACTCTTGTCTTTAACACAATCTCTAGTGTACATACAATTATTTGTTGTAGGTAAACAAACTAAATCATATTTTCCCAGAGTGTTGGTAAATTACACTTGGGCTCTGATGTACTTAAATGTTTTGAGGGTTTTTTTTTCCATACATTTTCATCAGTAAATCTTTATGTCTACATTGTTCATTTCACAGTGGGTCCTACCAGCTTCCTAGTACACACATTATGGCTTACACAACTTTCATTATTTATATCTGTTAAAATTTTAAATCAATGTCTTTTGAAACGTTCATGGTTCATATAAATAAGAAAATTATATTACATGACATATATGGATTTCTCAATTCACACAATCTCTGTAAACAATACTATATACTGCCTTTAATTCAAAGCCAATAGTGAACCAAACAGATTTTTTTAAAATATTGATCTCCATTTCAGATCATCACAATTTCCTTGAAAAACATCATATGGCAGCTAAAGTGATTTTTGGCTTTTTTCAATCCATTAGAATAGCTGACAATTTGAATTAGTAATCAGGGAAATCTAGTTAACACTCAAAATTAAATAAATAATAATAAATAAAAAAAACTATAAGAAACTGTGTGTGTGTGTGCGCATTGGGGCCCTTTGCAATACAATTTTTCAATAAATACTGTGTATTTAATGTACATAGCAGAATATGTTCTTTGTATTTTTAAATAGATTTTCATATATGTGTATATATATATATATATATATCTACAGTATATATAAATACGTACCAAAATACCATCATATATACAGTATGTAGAAATATTTATTTATGAATACATTGAAGAACATTGGAATTTGAAATATTTATATTTTAATGTCGGGTTAGCACAATTGAGAATATGAGATTGGGGTTTGCGCATAAGTAGGGTGTTAGTTTTTTCCCCCCCTTTTTTTCCTTTATTATTTTCTATGGGAGAATAGGTTATCGTGCCTGCAATATTCTATGTTCGGCCTTTTGTGCTTGCCTGGTTAGAGAGAGAGTGAAAACAGTTAACTTTCAACTTGTAATACAAGTGCAATATGAGGCGCCCAAAGAGCTTACTTCTAGCGCAGTTAACGCTAAAGCAGAAGCGTTATATAATTATCCACTTGTAAAAGAGCTCTGTATTGAGTTGTGGTTTCAATTAGTAGGAAAAGCGATTTTATATACAAAAATAAACCTACATAAACAATTTAACATACATTTTTATTGATGCAGCTGGTAAAACAAGTAATTTGAAACACATTACGGGGAAACTAATTTTTCAGTACACTGTATCTTTACCAGTACCTCATTTACATATATTTACATATATTTCCCTAGTAATAGAACATTGCAAACCCCTTTAAGTAATACAATTATCCAAATAGATCTCCTTACATGCAAACCACATGCATAAAAAGCCAGTAATAACACTGTTTCTCTTCTCAGCACTATTAAAGATTATTATTCTTACTCTATACAACCGTTACCATGACAACCAAAGATGCTCTCTCCAGGTGCTATCATTATTGACACTACATGATCTCAGCAGCATATGTTGTATTATGAGCCTTCTAGGTGATTCTACCTTAGAGTCACGAACAATCAAAGTCATTATATTTTTGCTGTGTTTGTTGTATGTGTTTTCTAGAATTTTAGACATAGAATTATTCCTATCAACAGATATTTCTTTCAGAAAATGGTATTAACATTCACACGATCAAATCTAAAATAACACAATGTGAATGTTATTATTATTTTTTTTAACACATACAAATTAGAGGCCAATTTATCAATGTCTGTCCGACATGATACACTGTACCGTATCATGTTGGACAGACATCGCAGAATGCCAACAGCATACGCTGTCAGCATTTATCATTGCACAAGCAGTTCACCAGAACTGCTTGTGCAATGCTGCCCCCTGCAGATTCACGGCCAGGGGGTGTCAATCAGCCCGATCGTATAGGAACAAGCGGATTGCAGACCGCAGCCTCAGAGGCAGCAGACCAGTTATGGAGCAGCGGTCTTTAGACCGCTGCTTCATACCTGCTTTTTCTGGCGAGCCTGAAGGCTTTCGTAGTAACAGGGGCATCAAGCTTCATTCGGGGCTTGATAATTCAGCCCCTAGGTATCATCCTACAGTGCTACTACATATTAAAAACACTAATCCTTAATATTTCAGATAATTGTAATACAAATGTAAAATAATATTTATATCATACAGCACCAAGTATAGCAAAAATGGTTGAATTATTTATCTAATAAGTATGGGGATATATTACTAGTATACACTCAATGCAGTAGAATTACATCATAAACAAGTACATAATAAAAAGACAATGTAAAAGCACTTACTCTGAATTTCAAATAAGCAGTAAAAAAATTTTTCTGACAAATGTATTTTTTCTCCCTTTTTCCGGCCCCCTGTATCATGTGACAGATATCAGCCAATCACAAACTAGTATATGTACACCCTGTGAGCTTGTGCACATGCTCAGTATGATCGTGTTCCCCAGAACGTGTGAATATAAAAAGACTGTGCAAAATAATATAATGGAAGTAAATTGTAAACGGCTAGATTTGGAGTTTTGTCGGTAACGACCCGAAAAACTAACGCCGGCTTTTTTCTGGCCGCACCATAAAAATAACTCTGGTATTGAGAGACCACATAAAGGCTGCGTTAGGCTCCAAAAAAGGAGCGTAGAGCATTTTTAACGCAGCTTCAACTCTCGATACCAGAGTTGCTTACGGACGCGGCCAGCCTCAAAAACGTGGTCGTGCACGATTCTCTCCTAGGAAACAATGGGGCTGTTTGAGCTGAAAAAAACCCAAACACCTGCAAAAAATCCGCGTTCAGCTCCTAACGCAGCCCCATTGTTTCCTATGGGGAAACACTTCCTACGTCTGCACTTAACACTCTAACATGTACCCCGAGTCTAAACACCCCTAACCTTACACTTATTAACCCCTAATCTGCCGCCCCCGCTATCGCTGACCCCTGCATATTATTATTAACCCCTAATCTGCCGCTCCGTAAACCGCCGCTACTTACATTATCCTTATGTACCCCTAATCTGCTGCCCTAACATAGCCGACCCTATATTATATTTATTAACCCCTAATCTGCCCCCCACAACGTCGCCTCCACCTGCCTACACTTATTAACCCCTAATCTGCCGACCGGACCTGAGCGCTACTATAATAAAGTTATTAACCCCTAATCCGCCTCACTAACCCTATCATAAATAGTATTAACCCCTAATCTGCCCTCCCTAACATCGCCGACACCTAACTTTAAACATTAACCCCTAATCTGCCGACTGGAGCTCACCGCTATTCTAATAAATGTATTAACCCCTAAAGCTAAGTCTAACCCTAACACTAACACCCCCCTAAGTTAAATATAATTTAAATCTAACGAAATTAATTAACTCTTATTAAATAAATTATTCCTCTTTAAAGCTAAATACTTACCTGTAAAATAAATCCTAATATAGCTACAATATAAATTATAATTATATTATAGCTATTTTAGGATTTATATTTATTTTACAGGTAACTTTGTATTTATTTTAACCAGGTACAATAGCTATTAAATAGTTAAGAACTATTTAATAGCTAAAATAGTTAAAATAATTACAAATTTACCTGTAAAAGAAATCCTAACCTAAGTTACAATTAAACCTAACACTAGACTATCAATAAATTAATTAAATAAACTACCTACAATTACCTACAATTAACCTAACACTACACTATCAATAAATTAATGAAATACAATTGCTACAAATAAATACAATTAAATAAACTAGCTAAAGTACAAAAAATAAAAAAGAACTAAGTTACAAAAAATAAAAAAATATTTACAAACATAAGAAAAATATTACAACAATTTTAAACTAATTACACCTACTCTAAGCCCCCTAATAAAATAACAAAGCCCCCCAAAATAAAAAAATGCCCTACCCTATTCTAAATTACTAAAGTTCAAAGCTCTTTTACCTTACCAGCCCTGAACAGGGCCCTTTGCGGGGCATGCCCCAAGAAGTTCAGCTCTTTTGCCTGTAAAAAAAAAAACATACAATACCCAAGCCCCCCAACATTAAAACCCACCACCCACATACCCCTAATCTAACCCAAACCCCCCTCAAATAAACCTAACACTAAGCCCCTGAAGATCATCCTACCTACCGTCTTCACCTCACCGGGTATCACACCGATCCGTCCAGAAGAGCTCCTCCAATGTCCTGATCCAAGCCCAAGCGGGGGCTGAAGAGGTCCATGATCCGGCTGAAGTCTTCATCCAAGCGGGGCAGAAGAGGTCTTCCATCCGATTGAAGTCTTCATCCAAGCGGCATCCATCCGGAGCGAAGCGGCAGCATCCTGAAGACCTCCACCGCGGAACATCCATCCTGGCTGACGACTGAACGACGAATGACGGTTCCTTTAAATGACGTCATCCACGGAATTCGAGGGACGCCATCTTGGATGACGTCATTTAAAGGAACCGTCATTCGTCGTTCAGTCGTCGGCCAGGATGGATGTTCCGCGGTGGAGGTCTTCAGGATGCTGCCGCTTCGCTCCGGATGGATGCCGCTTGGATGAAGACTTCAATCGGATGGAAGACCTCTTCTGCCCCGCTTGGATGAAGACTTCAGCAGGATCATGGACCTCTTCAGCCCCCCGCTTGGGCTTGGATCAGGACATCGGAGGAGCTCTTCTGGATGGATCGGTGTGATACCCGGTGAGGTGAAGACAAGGTAGGATGATCTTCAGGGGCTTAGTGTTAGGTTTATTTAAGGGGGGTTTGGGTTAGATTAGGGGTATGTGGGTGGTGGGTTGTAATGTTGGGGGGCTTGGGTATTGTATGTTTTTTTTTACAGGCAAAAGAGCTGTATTTCTTGGGGCATGCCCCGCAAAGGGCCCTGTTCAGGGCTGGTAAGGTAAAAGGGCATTTTTTTATTTTGGGGGGCTTTGTTATTTTATTAGGGGGCTTAGAGTAGGTGTAATTAGTTTAAAATTGTTGTAATATTTTTCTTATGTTTGTAAATATTTTTTTATTTTTTGTAACTTAGTTCTTTTTTATTTTTTGTACTTTAGCTAGTTTATTTAATTGTATTTATTTGTAGCAATTGTATTTAATTAATTTATTGATAGTGTAGTGTTAGGTTAATTGTAGATAATTGTAGGTAGTTTATTTAATTAATTTATTGATAGTCTAGTGTTAGGTTTAATTGTAACTTAGGTTAGGATTTCTTTTACAGGTAAATTTGTAATTATTTTAACTATTTTAGCTATTAAATAGTTCTTAACTATTTAATAGCTATTGTACCTGGTTAAAATAAATACAAAGTTACCTGTAAAATAAATATAAATCCTAAAATAGCTATAATATAATTATAATTTATATTGTAGCTATATTAGGGTTTATTTTACAGGTAAGTCTTTAGCTTTAAATAGGAATAATTTATTTAATAAGAGTTAATTAATTTCGTTAGATTTAAATTATATTTAAATTAGGGGGTGTTAGTGTTAGGGTTAGACTTAGCTTTAGGGGTTAATACATTTATTAGAATAGCGGTGAGCTCCGGTCGGCAGATTAGGGGTTAATAATTGAAGTTAGGTGTCGGCGATGTTAGGGAGGGCAGATTAGGGGTTAATACTATTTATTATAGGGTTAGTGAGGCGGATTAGGGGTTAATAACTTTATTATAGTAGCGCTCAGGTCCGGTCGGCAGATTAGGGGTTAATAAGTGTAGGCAGGTGGAGGCGACGTTGAGGGGGGCAGATTAGGGGTTAATAAATATAATATAGGGGTCGGCGGTGTTAGGGGCAGCAGATTAGGGGTACATAAGGATAACGTAGGTGGCGGCGCTTTGCGGTCAGCAGATTAGGGGTTAATAAGTGTAGGTAGGTGGAGGCGACATTGTGGGGGGCAGGTTAGGGGTTAATAAATATAATACAGGGGTCGGCGGTGTTAGGGGCAGCAGATTAGGGGTACATAAGGATAACGTAGGTGGCGGTCGGCAGATTAGGGGTTAAAAAATTGTTCGAGTGTCGGCGATGTGGGGGGACCTCGGTTTAGGGGTACATAGGTAGTTTATGGGTGTTAGTGTACTTTAGAGTACAGTAGTTAAGAGCTTTATAAACCGGCGTTAGCCCAGAAAGCTCTTAACTACTGACTTTTTTCCTGCGGCTGGAGTTTTGTCGTTAGATGTCTAACGCTCACTTCAGACACGACTCTAAATACCGGAGTTAGAAAGATCCCATTGAAAAGATAGGATACGCAATTGACGTAAGGGGATCTGCGGTATGGAAAAGTCGCGGCTGAAAAGTGAGCGTTAGACCCTATTTTGAGTGACTCCAAATACCGGCGGTAGCCTAAAACCAGCGTTAGGAGCCTCTAACGCTGGTTTTCACGGCTAACGCCAAACTCCAAATCTAGGTCAAAGTGTCTTAAAACTGCTGCTCTGTCTGAACCAAGTATTTTAAGTATAAAAAGAAAAAATGAAAAAAAGGGTTTAGAATATAAAAAAAACGATATTTCCCACCTCTCTTTAACTTCCTGGGGTCACCCCACATAATTAGAGATCCAGAATATATCCATTCTTAGATCCCTTACCCAGGCAATAGGAAAATGGCCAGAGTAAATATTTTGTTGAACATAATCGGAATTAATAAAGGGTTACACTAGCTGAATTTGAATGTTATTTGGAAAATAATTAAAGGGATAGTCAATATTAAACTTTCATGATTCATATAGAGCATGCAATTTTAAGTAACTTTCTAATTTACTCCTATAAATTTTTCTTTGTTCTCTTGGTATCGTTATTTGAAAAAGCAGGAATGTAAGCATAGGGGCTGGCCCAATTTTGGTTCAGCACCTGGGTAGTGCTTTCCGATTGGTGTCTAAATATAGCCACCAATCAGCATGTGCTACCCAGGTGCTGAATCAAATTGGGCCGGCTCCTAAACTTACAATAAAATAAAGATACCAATATAACAAAGAAAAATTGATAATAGGAGTAAATTAGAAAGTTGCTTAAAATTGCCTGCTCTATCTGAATCATAAAAGTTTAATTTTGACTAAACTATCCCTTTAATTACCCCTGCCCAATTAAAGAAAAACTGCTCCAACTGAATATTATTAGGGTTCCTTATATTATATTGCTCCAGCGTAAATTGTGTAATTGTGTAATCATCTCTGCTTTACATTTTAATAATTGCATAGATAGAAAATAGAACTTGCCTTAGATATTTGCATACAATTCATAATTGCAGTCTATTCATCAGTTTGCACCACCTCTAATATATACTTAAAATACGCATCATGATTTTTAATTGTAGTACTTTATATATGTAGAACTTTTTATTGATACTTTAACAACTTAGTTTATTTAAAGGGATAGTAAACACCAAAAAATGTTATTGTTTAAAAAGATAGATACTCCCTTTATTACCCATTCCCCAGTTTTGCATAACCAACACTTTTATAGAAAT
Source organism: Bombina bombina (assembly GCF_027579735.1). Lineage (NCBI taxonomy): Eukaryota > Metazoa > Chordata > Amphibia > Anura > Bombinatoridae > Bombina > Bombina bombina. The sequence goes on from NC_069505.1 coordinate 121,781,032, forward strand.
TTACTTTTTACCTATATGATTACCATGTAATTGTTAGCAATGAGTGCTATGTGATTACCTTGTTAGCAATTAGTGCTAACTCTTAAATAATTTATATAATAATATATATTTATATGAAACACATTAACTAATGCCCTCTAGCTGTGAAAAACGGTCAAATGCATTCAAATAAGAGGTGGCCTTCAAGGGCTTAAAAATTAGCATATGAGCCTACCTAGGGTTAGTTTTCAAGTAAGAAAACCAAGAGAACAAAGCAAATTTAATGATAAAAGTACATTGGAAAATTACAAAGCACAATAATTAAACAGCGCTAGCTGCCAGGGGTGATTCAAAATTGATATGATATAACAAAATAAACACCAAAAGGATAAATAACAATAAGAATAAGAATAAAGATTAATACTTAGTAAAAGCAATACATAAATATATATAAAAAAATTAGTTTAACTTGTGTTGATTAGGAATCACTAATTATTATTAAACAAATTCCTAAAGATAAGACAAGGAGCAAAGAAACACACAAAAGGTGCAAATAAGTACAACTATGTAATGATTATTATATACGAGACCTGTTGCTGCAAAAATGACCGAAGGTGTCCTGCGTGCCTCCTGGAGTAAAATAGAATCCCAAATCTCTGAAACAGATAAGCGCAAACAGACTCAAGTGTAGGTAGATTACAACAAACACACCCCACTCTCTGAATTGTACTTACAAAATTGTAATTTATTCAGGCGGTTTGTTAAAATAACATCTGATCTCCACGGCAGTTAAAACATAAATCTTTGCAAATGAACATGAAAGTTTCTAAACAAAAAGTGTCCGTTATGAGTTAATGTCCGCTGTAGTGACTTCAGATCAAACAAACGCTTGTATTAGAGAGCGTCAATGTAGTAGCCGGTTACGTCACTGGAACAGAGTACGGATCCTCATGTAGTCCAAAAGCCTCAACGCGTTTCAACCGCCACCGTGCGGTCTTTCTCAAGAGGTAAAAGTTCATGTCCCTTCCCACAGTGCAGGTTATTATATAGCCATCAAGCTTATTTTATTGGATGGAGAAAGGTCTCTTTATATAACTAGCCTGCCTGCTGTGTTTGTTATAGGAAGCAAGCTAAAGTTACGATGCATATTAAATAAGTGGCACATATTATGATAATACGATTAAAAACATAACTATGCTAAAATACTATAAAATGGTATATAAATTATGCTGCAGCAAAATAAGTTAATAAACCTAATGATGTCATTACTAAACTACAAGAAACTGGATTTGCACAAGCATATTTTGCCAATTATCGAAAAATTGAATTTCTTGACCTGCGACTTTTTGTAAATAGTGACAACAAAACAGCAGTTACCAACTATAGGAAACCCACCGAAAGAAACAGTTTCATTGATTATAAGAGTGCCCATCAACGCCATTGGAAAGATAACATCCCTTACAGCCAGTTTCTTAGATTGAGAAGAAATTGTAGCTCTATTAGTGACTTCAATAAAGAAGCAGACATCATGGCGAACAAGTTTTTAGTTAAAGGATATGATCCCGTTAAAATCAATGAATCTAGAATTAAGGCCACGGGGCGTACTAGGGATTCACTGTTAAGAACAGATCACATGAGTTCGACAGGTAGACTCCATAAACAAAATGCACAGGATCAGGATTCCATCAGATTCATAACTACTTATAATGAAGGCCATATGATTGTCAAGGAGGCCTTTAGGAAACATTGGGGCATACTAAAATCAGATAGTATGCTAGCACCGTCACTATCTGAACATCCACTAATCACCTTTAGGAAGGGTAGAAATTTGAGAAATCTGTTAGCCCCTAGTAAATTAAAAACAGTGAAAGGAGATAAAACAACATTGAATAAAAGTAATTGGTTAAGTTTGAAGGAAGGCACATATAAATGTGGTAAGCAAAACTGCAATATGTGCAAACATGTAAATAAAGATCCCAATTTCACAAATAGTGACAAATCTCGTAACTTTAAGATTCAATGCCGCTGCACTTGCGATTTTACTCATGTTGTATATTTATTAACGTGTGGGTGTGGCCTTATGTATGTGGGCCGCACGAAAAGGAAGATCAGATGTAGAGTGTCAGAACATCTCAATAATATTATAAATGAGATGGATAAGCACAGTGTTCCCCTTCATTTTAGAGACACTCATGGTGGAGACCCTCGAACACTCAATGTACAGGTTATTGACTGGATTCCCCCCTCCATCCCTAACAGATTACTTACTTTACGTAAACGTGAGACATTCTGGATACAGAAGTTGAATTGTTTGTGTCCAGGTGGTCTCAATGTTGATTTAGATTTAGCAGCCTTCATGTAAGTTTTTTTATTTATAGTTTTCTTATTTATAGTTTTTAGTTTAGGATTAGGTCCTCTAGTGTACAGTGTTTCAGGGAATTTTTGGGATAGGTGTACTTACTTACACATGTATATCTATATGTGTGCACATCTCCCTTCATTTATACATTTGTGTATGTATATTTATATATGTATGTGACAAAGAATTAATTAATCAATTTATTTATTAGTAATTTATTTATTTATTAATGATATATTTTTTATGTATATTTTTTACATTTTAAATATTTTTGAGATTTTTAATAGTAGTATTTTTATATTTTTTAAATTACATGATTTGATGAATTTGAAAATGAATATTTTTATGTCCAGAATATTTGGGTAGTATTTGAATGGTATTTGAATGGTATTTGAGTGGCATTTAAATAGTATCCAAATAACATTTAAGTAGTATAATATTTAGATTATTATGTATTTTAATGGCATAATTTATGGGTGCTAATAGTAATAATCATTATAGAGTAGATAGGATACAATGGCTGTTCCCTTACACATTGGTTTAGATTTTGATTTATGCACAATATACACCATACTATTAATGGCTATAAAAACATTTGTGAAAATACATTGGTTTTTGAATTTATTAGTGATAGTTTTTTTTGTGGTCTATTATTTCACATTTTTTCGGTAAAATTTAGTAATTATATGTTTAACAGTACATTACTATATATGTTTTTAATAGTACAAAAATATAAAATTAAAATATTTGTGTTTTTAATAGTTTTTTGTTATAATAACTTTGTTCACTTTTTGTCTTTTATTTCGTACTATCCTTCAACATTTTTTCGATAATTGGCAAAATATGCTTGTGCAAATCCAGTTTCTTGTAGTTTAGTAATGACATCATTAGGTTTATTAACTTATTTTGCTGCAGCATAATTTATATACCATTTTATAGTATTTTAGCATAGTTATGTTTTTAATCATATTATCATAATATGTGCCACTTATTTAATATGCATCGTAACTTTAGCTTGCTTCCTATAACAAACACAGCAGGCAGGCTAGTTATATAAAGAGACCTTTCTCCATCCAATAAAATAAGCTTGATGGCTATATAATAACCTGCACTGTGGGAAGGGACATGAACTTTTACCTCTTGAGAAAGACCGCACGGTGGCGGTTGAAACGCGTTGAGGCTTTTGGACTACATGAGGATCCGTACTCTGTTCCAGTGACGTAACCGGCTACTACATTGACGCTCTCTAATACAAGCGTTTGTTTGATCTGAAGTCACTACAGCGGACATTAACTCATAACGGACACTTTTTGTTTAGAAACTTTCATGTTCATTTGCAAAGATTTATGTTTTAACTGCCGTGGAGATCAGATGTTATTTTAACAAACCGCCTGAATAAATTACAATTTTGTAAGTACAATTCAGAGAGTGGGGTGTGTTTGTTGTAATCTACCTACACTTGAGTCTGTTTGCGCTTATCTGTTTCAGAGATTTGACATTGGAAAATTGTTCAAAATTACATGCCCTATCTGAATCATAAAAGTTAAATTTGGACTTTACTCTCCCTTTAAAACCAATACATATTATGTTCAGAGTTTTGCATAATGTATACAATTTCTTTTATATAAAATCTATTTTGTTTTACAGCGATGTTGCTTTATTTCACATGCGTAAGTGTTTTTGGTGCATGGTTTCTTAGAAGTGTGTGTGTAGACTATCATATCCATTCACTGGGCAGGATTCAAAATGCCCAGTACATGATGCCATGCACATTAAAGAGAACTGTTGGCAATGCAGAAGGGCAATAATTACAGCTGCAACACCTAGAAAACATGATTACAAAATTAGTTTGGTTAATGTTCATTAGACTTGTGTAGCAACAAAAAAAATGAGTTTCCGACTAAACAGAGCAAATACTAATTTTGTCTGCTGCACTATTCCCTTAATTTTGTTTTTAAACTTTAAATACTGAATATTCAGGAAGCATTTACATGTTAAGCAAATGTAAAAGTTCCTTTACTGTAGGTCACCTGTAGCCCTATACTTATCCTCTATTGCACTGGAGAGCCTCGCTAATCCTGACCCTGCTTTACACAGCCCTGAGCCACACTAATAGGAGGAATGTAGCAGCGAATCCCAGAGCCTGTGTTAAAGGATAAGGTGCTTAGTGCATGGGATCCGACATGCTAAGCCTCTTATTAGCACAGCCTAGGGCTCTGTGAAGAGGGGTTGGGATTAACACAGCTTTCCTGTGCGCTACAGGTAAGTAGTTAACCCTTAAAAGCTAATTTAAAGGAAACAAATGAATACTGACACATTTCATCAGTATCTGTTCATTTTCTTTAAAGGGGTATGAAGCCCACATTTTGTCTTTCATGATTCGGATGTAGCAAGCAATTTTAACCCTTTGAGTGCTAATGACCGCTCTGAGCCATCATAGAGTTTCCCACTCAGGTGCTAATGACGGCTCAGAGCCATCACTAGCACTCTCCCTCCTTGAGGGAGATCTGGGGGCTCCCACAAGCTCCTACCCTGGGGGCTTCCCATATGGTGACGTCACGCGCAATAACGCGATAACGTCACCGCGCAACTTTATTTATACTTAACAATGTTAAGTATAGGAGCAGGGGGCATGCTGCTTAGAAGCCTGTATCTCAGGCATATAAGCAGCTACAGACCCCCAAGACCCACCATTGGAAAGGTAATCGTCTAGCCTTTCCAACAGTGTAAGTCTTGGGGGTCTGAAAAAAAGAAAAAAAAAAGTTTAAAAAACTTAACAAATCTTAGCACCCAGGTGGGAAAGTGTTTAGCACTCAAAGGGTTAAACAACTTTCTAATTTACTTCTATTATCAATTTTTATTTGTTCTCTTGGTATCTTTTAGTTGAAAAGCAGGAACATGTTGCTTAGGAGCCAGCCCATTTCTGGAGCACTATATGGCAGCAGTTTTGCAAGAATGTTATACATTTTTAAGAGCACTATATGGCAGCGCTATATCCTGCTATGTAGTGCTCCAGATGCCTACCTAGATATCTCTTCAAGATATTGTACCATGGGAATCAAGTTTGATGATATCATTTAATTGGAATGTGTATATCCCTTTAAAATTAGTGTATTCATCAAAACAAAACAAATATCAATAATTTTGTTACAAATTCGAAACAAATAAATGGCACAAGTTTAATGCACATTATTGTAAATATTTTGCCTGTCTGTTGTATTAGGTTAATGTTGTCTCACTAGCAACAGCGTCATTCCCTGGTTTTCCCACCACAACTCTTCCTAGGCTCTACCCAGTTCCATATGGTACCAAAGCACACTGACCCTGCCCATGTATAGAGTCATGTTTTTTTTACCTAAACCTTGTTCAGACATGCAGAATTTACACAATACTCTATACCCCACACTTTTATAAATCTTTTATGATGCAGATAAAGCCTAAAATTTTAAACAACTTTCCAGAATACTTAATATTGTTATCATCACATTTGCTTTGTTCTCTTGGTATTCTTTGTTGAAAGCTAAAACAAAGAAGGCTCATATGCTAATTTCTAAGTCCTTGAAGGCTGCCTCTTATCTGAATGCACTTGACAGTTTTTCACAGCTAGAGGGTCTTAGTTCATGTGTGCCATATATATAACATTGTGCTTACGTCTGTGGTGTTACTTATGAGAGGACACTGATTGGCTAAAATGCAAGCCCTTGAAGGCAACCTCTTATATCACTGCATTTTGATCGTTTTTTGAATCTATACAGTGCTAGTTCATGAATGTCATAAAGATAACATTGTGCTCACTCCCTTGGAGTCAGCACTGATTGGCTAAAATTCAAGTCTGTCAAAACAACTAAGGGGACAGTCTGTAGAGGCTTAGATACAAGGTAATCACAGAGGTTAAAAGTATATTAATATAACTGTGTTGGTTAATAAAGGAATTACCTATATTTTTAAACAATACAAATTTTGCCATAGAATGTCCATTTAATTTTTTTAGTTTTCTTTTGTGCATATGTTAGTGTGCACTGTTGTATACAAATACAGGGTGGTTTTTATTTCTTTGTATAATAAAGGGTTTGAAGGTTTCTTTTTTGTGATGCCAGTATCCTTGAAGGTGGAACTTATTCTATGCAACAAGTTATCATTTGTGAGATAGATGTGGTTCCATTGATTATTATGGAGCAGATCTTGCAACTTGCAGGCTACAAAAGTATAACATTGTTTAAAGTATTTTTGCCAAGCCGTTGCGATATAGCACCCCAGATGCAAACTCCTGAGTGTACCTGCTTTTAAAAAAAAGTATACCAAGAGAATGAAATACTTTTGCGAATACAAATAAGAGCTAGATTACAAGTGAAGTGCTAATTTATCACATGGCTAATTATTGCTACCGCAAATTCACGCTAGCAATTAGCGCTCAGAAAATTAACCAGAGATTAGGGGATAAATTTATTAAATGTCAGGCGCTCAACATCGCTAAATGCCAACAACATACTCTGTCGGTATTTATCATTACAAAAGCATTTCTAGTGAAATGCTTGTGCAATGCCGGTCCCTGCTCACTGGCGGCCACTAGCAGCGGCTGTCAATCATCCCGTTCGTATTGTATCGGGATGATTTCAATCCACCGCCTAAATGGTGGCGGATAGGTTAAGGAGCAGCAGTCTTATAACTGCTGCTTCTTACCTTCGTATCATGTGAGCCTGAAACTATTGGCCTCTGAACCGAAGCAGTATTCACTGCTTCATAAATGGAGCCCTTCATTTCTGTTTAATTTTCTAAAACTGCCCCAAATGCCCCCCAAAATAGAGGGTCTTTTATTTTATAAAATACATATAAAGTTCCATTAAGAAAATACTGCACTAGCTGGTTTTAAGTGGTTAAAAGTGAAGGGTGTGGGGTGTTAGGAAAAAAAGCACTGTAGCACTGAAAAGTACCTTTACATCGCAGTCTATCGGAACTGTGATTTCCAAGTAAAGATATATATATGCTTATATACATATAGTATATATTTATGTAATATGTGTATATACACATATTAGCACATACATTTATATTTATATAAGCATATATATTTATGTAATATGTGTATATACATACAGTATATATTTATGTAATATGTGTATATACATACAGTATATATTTATATAATATGTGTATATACATACAGTATATATTTATGTAATATGTGTATATACACATATTAGCACATACATTTATATTTATATAAGCATATATATTTATGTAATATGTGTATATACATACAGTATATATTTATGTAATATGTGTATATACATACAGTATATATTTATGTAATATGTGTATATACATACAGTATATATTTATGTAATATGTGTATATACATACAGTATATATTTATATAATATGTGTATATACATACAGTATATATTTATGTAATATGTGTATATACATACAGTATATATTTATGTAATATGTGTATATACATACAGTATATATTTATGTAATATGTGTATATACATACAGTATATATTTATATAATATGTGTATATACATACAGTATATATTTATGTAATATGTGTATATACACATATTAGCACATACATTTATATTTATATAAGCATATATATTTATGTAATATGTGTATATACATACAGTATATATTTATGTAATATGTGTATATACATACAGTATATATTTATGTAATATGTGTATATACATACACTATATATTTATGTAATATGTGTATATACATACAGTATATATTTATATAATATGTGTATATACATACAGTATATATTTATGTAATATGTGTATATACATACAGTATATATTTATGTAATATGTGTATATACATACAGTATATATTTATATAATATGTGTATATACATACAGTATATATTTATGTAATATGTGTCTATACATACAGTATATATTTATGTAATATGTGTATATACATACAGTATATATTTATGTAATATGTGTATATACATACAGTATATATTTATGTAATATGTCTATATACATACAGGGAGTGCAGAATTATTAGGCAAGTTGTATTTTTGAGGATTAATTTTATTATTGAACAACAACCATGTTCTCAATGAACCCAAAAAACTCATTAATATCAAAGCTGAATAGTTTTGGAAGTAGTTTTTAGTTTGTTTTTAGTTATAGCTATTTTAGGGGGATATCTGTGTGTGCAGGTGACTATTACTGTGCATAATTATTAGGCAACTTAACAAAAAACAAATATATACCCATTTCAATTATTTATTTTTACCAGGGAAACCAATATAACATCTCAACATTCACAAATATACATTTCTGATATTCAAAAACAAAACAAAAACAAATCAGTGACCAATATAGCCACCTTTCTTTGCAAGGACACTCAAAAGCCTGCCATCCATGGATTCTGTCAGTGTTTTGATCTGTTCACCATCAACATTGCGTGCAGCAGCAACCACAGCCTCCCAGACACTGTTCAGAGAGGTGTACTGTTTTCCCTCCTTGTAAATCTCACATTTGATGATGGACCACAGGTTCTCAATGGGGTTCAGATCAGGTGAACAAGGAGGCCATGTCATTAGATTTTCTTCTTTTATACCCTTTCTTGCCAGCCACGCTGTGGAGTACTTGGACGCGTGTGATGGAGCATTGTCCTGCATGAAAATCATGTTTTTCTTGAAGGATGCAGACTTCTTCCTGTACCACTGCTTGAAGAAGGTGTCTTCCAGAAACTGGCAGTAGGACTGGGAGTTGAGCTTGACTCCATCCTCAACCCGAAAAGGCCCCACAAGCTCATCTTTGATGATACCAGCCCAAACCAGTACTCCACCTCCACCTTGCTGGAGCCGGACTGGAGCTCTCTGCCCTTTACCAATCCAGCCACGGGCCCATCCATCTGGCCCATCAAGACTCACTCTCATTTCATCAGTCCATAAAACCTTAGAAAAATCAGTCTTGAGATATTTCTTGGCCCAGTCTTGACGTTTCAGCTTGTGTGTCTTGTTCAGTGGTGGTCGTCTTTCAGCCTTTCTTACCTTGGCCATGTCTCTGAGTATTGCACACCTTGTGCTTTTGGGCACTCCAGTGATGTTGCAGCTCTGAAATATGGCCAAACTGGTGGCAAGTGGCATCTTGGCAGCTGCACGCTTGACTTTTCTCAGTTCATGGGCAGTTATTTTGCGCCTTGGTTTTTCCACACGCTTCTTGCGACCCTGTTGACTATTTTGAATGAAACGCTTGATTGTTCGATGATCACGCTTCAGAAGCTTTGCAATTTTAAGAGTGCTGCATCCCTCTGCAAGATATCTCACTATTTTTTACTTTTCTGAGCTTGTCAAGTCCTTCTTTTGACCCATTTTGCCAAAGGAAAGGAAGTTGCCTAATAATTATGCACACCTGATATAGGGTGTTGATGTCATTAGACCACACCCCTTCTCATTACAGAGATGAACATCACCTAATATGCTTAATTGGTAGTAGGCTTTCGAGCCTATACAGCTTGGAGTAAGACAACATGCATAAAGAGGATGATGTGGTCAAAATACTAATTTGCCTAATAATTCTGCACTCCCTGTACAGTATATATTTATGTAATATGTGTATATACATACAGTATATATTTATGTAATATGTGTATATACATACAGTATATATTTATGTAATATGTGTGTATACATACAGTATATATTTATGTAATATGTGTGTATACATACAGTATATATTTATGTAATATGTGTATATACATACAGTATATATGTATGTAATATGTGTGTATACATACAGTATATATTTATGTAATATGTGTATATACATACAGTATATATTTATGTAATATGTATGTATACATACAGTATATATTTATGTAATATGTGTATATACATACAGTATATATTTATGTAATATGTGTATATACATACAGTATATATTTATGTAATATGTGTATATACATACAGTATATATTTATGTAATATGTGTATATACATACAGTATATATTTATGTAATAGGTGTATATACATACAGTATATATTTATGTAATATGTGTATATACATACAGTATATATTTATGTAATATGTGTATATACATACAGTATATATTTATGTAATAGGTCTATATACATACAGTATATATTTATGTAATATGTGTATATACATACAGTATATATTTATGTAATATGTCTGTATACATACAGTATATATTTATGTAATATGTGTATATACATACAGTATATATTTATGTAATATGTCTGTATACATACAGTATATATTTATGTAATATGTGTATATACATACAGTATATATTTATATAATATGTGTGTATACATACAGTATATATTTATGTAATATGTGTATATACATACAGTATATATTTATTTAATATGTGTGTATACATACAGTATATATTTATGTAATATGTGTGTATACATACAGTATATATTTATGTAATATGTGTGTATACATACAGTATATATTTATGTAATATGTGTATATACATACAGTATATATTTATGTAATATGTGTATATACATACAGTATATATTTATGTAATATGTGTATATACATACAGTATATATTTATGTAATATGTGTATATACATACAGTATATATTTATGTAATATGTGTGTATACATACAGTATATATTTATGTAATATGTGTATATACATACAGTATATATTTATGTAATATGTGTGTATACATACAGTATATATTTATGTAATATGTGTATATACATACAGTATATATTTATGTAATATGTGTATATACATACAGTATATATTTATGTAATATGTGTGTATACATACAGTATATATTTATGTAATATGTGTATATACATACAGTATATATTTATGTAATATGTGTATATACTTACAGTATATATTTATGTAATATGTGTATATACATACAGTATATATTTATGTAATATGTGTATATACATACAGTATATATTTATGTAATATGTGTCTATACATACAGTATATATTTATGTAATATGTGTCTATACATACAGTATATATTTATGTAATATGCATATATAATACAGTATATATTTATGTAATATGTGTATATACATACAGTATATATTTATGTAATATGTGTATATACATACAGTATATATTTATGTAATGTGTATATATATACAGTATATATTTATGTAGTATGTGTATATACACATATAACACATACATTTATATTTATATAAGCATATATATTTATGTAGTATGTGTATATACACATATAACACATACATTTATATTTATAGAAGCATTTATATTTATGTAATATGTGTATATACACATATAACACATACATTTATATTTATATAACCATATATATGTGTGTAATATGTCTATATACACATATTAACACATACATTTATATTTATATAAGCATATATATTTATGTAGTATGTGTATATACACATATAACACATACATTTATATTTATATAACCATATATATGTATGCAATATGTCTATATACACATATTAACACATACATTTATATAAGCATATATATTTATGTAATATATGTATATACACATATAACACATACATTTATATTTATATAAGTATATATATTTTAAAATGCTGCACTATTTACCCCCTTAGCTGCGCTTAGGTTCTGTACCATGTAAGACGGCATCAGAACGAAGCTCCCATTGGAGCCTATGGACTCACTGCTGCAACTACAATCTAACGAGGTCCCCCAAACCTTATGTCTCTGCACCCTAACCCTATAGATTGTGAGCTCTCAGGAGCAGGGCCCTCTTCCTCCTGTACTAGATTTGTTTAGTTATGTTTTGTATTTAATCACAAATCTTTGTCACTGTATACCCCTATCATTGTACCCAGCGCTACGGAATGTTGCAGCGCTATACAATTAAATGATAATAATAATAATGCTTTCATGTAATTCGAACATGAGGTCGCGTCTGCATTGCACCTCACTTGTAATACCATCGCACATTATCGTGCACTGGTATTACAAAGTGGAGCACAAATATCCCTTTAGCGGTGTGCTCTTCCTGTAATCTGGCCCTAAATTGGAAAGTTGTTTTTTTTTATTTTATTTTACACACCAAATCAGCTTTTGGGGCATATTTATCAAGCTCCGTATATAGCGTGATGACTCGCACGGAAACAGTAGCTATGAAGCAGCAATCTAAAGACCGCTGCTCCATAACCTGTCCACCTGCTCTGAGGCGGCGTACAGAAATCAACCCGATCGAATGCGATCAGGTTGATTGACACCCCTTGCAAGCGGCCGATTGGCCGTGAATCTGCATGTGGCGGTATTGCACAAGCAGTTCACCAGAACTGCTGGTGCATCGATGAATGCCGAGAGCGTATTCTGTCGGCACTTATCGATGTGCAGCGGACATGATCCGCAATATCGGATCATGTCCACTCGCACATTAATAAATAGGCCCCAGAGTGTCAATTTAAGCAACCTATTTTTCTTGAATAAAATATTCAATACTTGCTATAAATGATATAGCATTTAATTTCAGCTTCATTTTTCTGTGGTTCACATTCCTCACACTTGAACACTACAATGATCATGTCTAAAAAAAAATGTCACCTCAACACTAATCTGAATAAATGGAGGGACCCTTTAATTGACCATGATTTTAGAGAGCTATGTGACAGGATAGACATTAAACAAGAGTGGCATCTCTTGTCACAGCAACTCACTAGCTAAAATAACATCTTGCCTTTCTTCAGTGCCTATTAAAATGATTCTTATTAAAAGAAAATGTGAAAAAATATGAGATGTTGCCTTCAGAGGTTCTGGGATATTGCGCCTCTTGAAACTGTTAAAAGGTAAATTTTAAGGTTAGGAGTATTATTTAAAAAGCCATGAACATGCAGAGAAAGAGAGCTCAAATGTCAAAAGCAATCAGTTTTCAACAACCTGAAAGCTTATTTATTTGAGTACAAGGAAAAATATTTACTAAACAGTGCTGGTTTAGTTTTTATGTAAGTTGGCAGGTGCCTAATTGTATCAGAATATATTATAACTACAGTATCAGTTAGAAAACTGTACTTAAAGACTCTCACCTAGATTACGAGTTTTGCGCTAAACCGGGTGCAAAACGAACGCAACAAAAGTTGTGTTATTTCACCCCTCCATAGCGCTGCCATTACAAGTTTCTGAAAAGCCTCCTTGTGCGTGTGATATGGTGGTGTTAAACTCTATACCGCACAAAAGACAAGGGCTGCTTGGATGTGCTCATGCACGCTTTCCCCCCATAGGCATAAAGGGGGAAAGAGTGTTAGAAAAAAACTTAACACCTGAACTGCGGAATGAAAATTCTCAATAACGCAACCCCATTGATGTCTATGGGGAAAAAAAACACCCTAACAAAAACCTCAAGTCTAAACACCCCTAATCTGCCGCCCCTGACATCGCTGACACCTAAATAAAGTTATTAACCCCTAATCTGCCGCCCCCTGATATCGCTGACATAAAATAAAGTTATTAACCCCTAATCTGCCGCACCCAACATCGCCACCACTATAATAAAGTTATTAACCCCTCTTCCGCCGCTCCCCGACATCGCCGCCACTATAATAAAGTTATTAACCCCTAATCTGCCTCCCCCGACATTGCCGCCACTAATAAAAGCTATTAACCCCTAAACCTCCGGCCTCCCACATCTCCGCCACTAAATAAACCTATTAACCCCTAAACCGCCAGCCCTCCCATCACAAAACACTAATTAAACTATTAACCCCTAAACCTAACACCCCCCCAACTCTATTTAAATAAATAAAAACTTACCTTTGAAATAAATATAAACCTAACATTAAACTATAAATTAACCTAACATAACTAATCTAATAAAATAAAAAAATTACCAATTAAAATATCTAAATTACAAACTTAAAAAAACCTAACACTACGAAAAAAAATAAAAAAAACATAATTTATGTAAGAACTTACCTGATAAATTCATTTCTTTCATATTGGCAAGAGTCCATGAGCTAGTGACATATGGGATATACAATCCTACCAGGAGGGACAAAGTTTCCCAAACCTCAAAATGCCTATAAATACACCCCTCACCACACCCACAATTCAGTTTAACGAATAGCCAAGCAGTGGGGTGATAAAGAAAGGAGTAGAAAGCATCAACAAAGGAAATTTGGAAATAATTGTGCTTTATACAAAAAAATCATAACCACCATAAAAAGGGTGGGCCTCATGGACTCTTGCCAATATGAAAGAAATGAATTTATCAGGTAAGTTCTTACATAAATTATGTTTTCTTTCATCTAATTGGCAAGAGTCCATGAGCTAGTGACATATGGGATATCAATACCCAAGATGTGGAGTCTTCCACTCAAGAGTCACTAGAGAGGGAGGGAATAAAATAAAAACAGCCATATACCGTTGAAAAAATTAATCCACAACCCCAAAAAATAAGTTTATTTTCATTTTTGAAAGAAAAAAACTTAAATCAAAAGCAGAAGAATCAAACTGAAACAGCTGCCTGAAGAACTTTTCTACCAAAAACTGCTTCCGAAGAAGCAAATACATCAAAATGGTAGAATTTAGTAAATGTATGCAAAGAGGACCAAGTCGCTGCTTTGCAAATCTAATCAACTGAAGCTTCATTCTTAAAAGCCCACGAAGTGGAGACTGAACTAGTAGAATGAGCTATAATTCTCTGAGGCGGGGCTTGACCCGACTCCAAATAAGCTTGAAGAATCAAAAGCTTTAACCAAGAGGCCAAGGAAATAGCAGAGGCCTTCTGACCTTTCCTAGGACCAGCAAATATAACAAATAGACTAGAAGTCTTCCTGAAATCTTAAGTAGTTTCAACATAATATTTCAAAGCTCTCACCACATCCAAAGAATGTAAGGATCTTTCCAAAGGATTCTTAGGATTAGGACACAAGGAAGGGACAACAATTTCTCTACTAATGTTGTTAGAATTCACAACCTTAAGGAAAAATTTAAATGAAGTCCGCAAAATTGTCTTATCCTGATGAAAAGTCAGAAAAGGAGATTCACAAGAAAGAGCAGATAGCTCAGAAACTCTTCTAGCAGAAGAGATAGCCAAAAGGAACAACACTTTCCAAGAAAGTAGTTTAATGTCCAAAGAATGCATAGGCTCAAATGGAGGAGCCTGTAAAGCCTTCAGAACCAAATTAAGACTCCAAGGAGGAGAAATTGATTTAATGACAGGCTTAATACGAACTAAAGCCTGTACAAAACAGTGTATATCAGGAAGTATAGCAATCTTTCTGTGAAATAAAACAAAAAGAGCGGAGATTTGTCCTTTCAAGGAACTTGCAGACAAACCCTTATCCAAACCAACCTGAAAAAACTGTAAAAATTCTAGGAATTCTAAAAGAATGCCAGGAGAATTCATGAGAAGAACAGCATGAAATGTAAGTCTTTCAAACTCTATAATAAATCTTCCTAGAGACTGATTTACGAGCTTGTAACATAGTATCAATCAATGAGTCAGAGAAACCTCTATGACCTAGTACTAAGCATTCAATTACCATACCTTCAAATGTAATGATTTGAGATCCTGATGGAAAAATGGACCTTGATATAGTAGGTCTGGCCGTAACGAAAGTGACCAAGGCGGGCAACTGGACATCCGAACCAGATCCGCATACCAAACCCTGTGTGGCCATGCTGGCACTTCCAGCAACACAAATGATTGTTCCATGATAATTTTGGAAAACACTCATGGAAGGAGAACTAAAGGAGGGAAGATATAAGCAGGATGATAACACCAAGGAAGTGTCAGCGCATCCACTGCTTCCGCCTGAACATCCCTGGACCTGGACAGATATCTGGGAAGTTTCTTGTTTAGATGAGAGGCCATGAGATCTACCTCTGGAGGACCCCACATCTGAACAATCTGAGAAAAAAACATCTGGATGGAGAAACCACTCCCCTGGATGTAAAGTCTAGCGGTTGAGATAATCCGCTTCCCAATTGTCTACACCTGGGATATGCACCGCAGAGATTAGACAGGAGCTGGATTCCGCCCAAACAAGTATTCGAGATACTTCTTTCATAGCTTGGACTGTGAGTCCCAGTGTCGTACATTGGGATTTAAGGATATTAAATTGAGATATCTTTGTATAATCCCTGCACCATTGATTCAGCATACAAAGTTGAAGAGGTCTCATGTGAAAATGAGCAAAGGGGATTGTGTCCGATGCTGCAGTCATGAGACCTAAAACTTCCATGCACATAGCCACTGAAGGGAATGACTGAGACTGAAGGTGCCGGCAGGCTGCAACCAATTTTAAATGTCTCTTGTTTGTTAGAGTCATGGACACTGAATCTATCTGGAAGTCTAAAAAGGTGACCTTTGTCTGAGGAATCAAGAAACTTTTTTATAAATTGATCCTCCAACCATGTTTCCGAAGAACCAATTCTAGTTGATTTGTGTGAGATTATGCAGTACGTAAAGATTGAGCTAGTACCAAGATATCGTCCAAATAAGGAAACACCACAATACCCTGTTCTCTGATTACAGAGAGTAGGACACCCAGAACCTTTGAAAAGATTCTTGGAGCGGTTGCTAGGCCAAATGGAAGAGCAACAAATTGGTAATGCTTGTCTAGAAAAGAGAATCTCAGAAACTGAAAATGTTCTGGGTGAATCGGAATATGAAGGTATGCATCCTGCAAGTTCATTGTAGACATATAATGTCCTCGCTGAACAAAAGGCAGAATAAATTTTCCTTCTTTGGGACAATGAATAGATTTGAATAAAACCCCAAACCTTGTTTCAGAAGAGGAACTGGCATGATTACCCCTGAAGACTCCAGGTCTGAAACACACTTCAGGAAAGCCTGAGCTTTTACTGGATTTTACTGGGATACGTGAGAGAAAAAATCTTCTCACAGGAGGTCTTACTCTGAATCCTATTCAATACCCTTGAGAGACAATGCTCTGAATCGATTGATTTTGAACAGATTTTATCCAAATATCCTTGAAAAAACTTAATCTGCCCCCTACCAGCTGAGCTGGAATGAGGGCCGCACCTTAATGCGGACTTAGGGGCTGACTTTGGTTTCCTAAAAGGCTTGGATTTATTCCAATTTGAGGAAGGTTTCCAATTGGAGGCAGATTCCTTGGGGGGAGGATAGAGTTTTCATTCCTTATTCTGACAAAAGGAACGAAAACGGTTAGAAGCCTTAGATTTACCCTTAGGTTTTTTATCCTGAGGCAGAAAAACTCCTTTTCCCCCAGTAACAGTTGAAATATGAGAATCCAACTGAGAACGAAATAAATTATTATCTTGGAAAGAAAGAGATAGTAATCTAAATTTAGATGTCATATCAGCATTCCAAGATTTAAGCCACAAAGCTCTTCTAGCTAATATAGCTAAAGACATGGATCTAACATCACAAATAAAATGATTAGCATGTTGCAGTAAGCAAATAATGCTAGATACGTCAGAATCCAATTCTTGTTGCGCTAAATTCTCCAACCAGAAAGTTGATGCAGCCGCAACATCAGCCAAAGAAATTGCAGGTCTGAGAAGATGACCTGAATATAAATAGGCCTTCCTTAGATAAGATTCAAGCTTTCTATCTAATCCTTAAAGGAAGTACTATCTACCATAGGAATAGTAGTACGTTTAGCAAGAGTAGAAATAGCCCCATCAATTTTGGGGATCTTTTCCCAAAACGCTATAAATTTTGTTGGCAAATGATACAATATTTTAAACCTTAAAAAAGGAATAAAAGAAGTACCTGGCTTATTCCATTCCTTAGAATCATATCAGAAATAGGAAAAAACTCCTGGAGAAACCACAGGAGGTTTAAAAACAGCATTTAAACGTTTATTAGACTGAACGTCAAGAGGACTGGTTACCTCAGCAATCCAAAGTAATTAACACTTCTTAATAAAGAACGCATATACTCAATTTTAAATAAATAAGTAGATATGTCAGTGTCAATGTCTGAGGAGGATCTTCTGAATCATATAAGATCCTCATCAGAAAAGGATAAATTATCATATTGTTGGTCATTTGAAATTTCATCAACTAAATGTGAAGTTTTAAAAGACCTATTACATTTATTTGAAGGTGGAAATGCAGACAAAGCCTTCAGAATAGAATCAGAAACAAATTCTTTAAAAAATTTACAGGTATATTATGCACATTAGAAGTTGAAGAAACTAAAACTAGCAATGTACTATTACTGATGGACACATTATCTGAATGTAAAAATTTATCAAAACAACTATTACAAATGACATTCAGTGACATAATTTCTACAACTTTACAACAAATGCACTTAGCTTTTGTAGAACCGATGTCAAGCAGCAATGTTCCAGCAGAAGCTTCTGAGGCAGGGTCAAAGTGAGACATCTTGCAAAATGTAAGAGAAAAAACAACATATAAAGCAAAATTATCTATTTCCTTATATGACAGTTTCAGGAATGGGAAAAAATGCAAATAGCATAGCCCTCTGATAGAGAAAAAATCAAGAGGCAAACATCAATGGGGTATTGAAATAATGAAAAAATAACCAGAAATGACACACTTGCGTCACTAATGACGCAACCGTGTGAAAGGTCTCGGTTTCAAGTATGACGCCGGAAATGATGAACTTGTGTCATAGACTTACCTTTTCGCGCCAAAAAATTTTCGCACCAAAAAATGACGCAATAAAGTTTAGCATTTGTCGCACCCGCGGGCCTAATACTGCCCGCAATTTGTAAGAAGTAGTCAATTGAAAAAAAGACTAAACCCCAGGTAACAAATAAATTTCATTTTTAAAAGATGTTTATATTCCCCAAATATGAAACTGACAGTCTGCAGAAGGAAATACATGAACCTGACTCATGGCAAATATAAGTACAATACATATATTTAGAACTTTATATAAATGCATAAAGTGCCAAACCATAGCTGGGGTGCCTTAAGTAATAAAAAACATACTTACCAAAAGACACCCATCCACATATAGCAGATAGCCAAACCAGTACAGAAACAGTTATCAGTAGAGGTAATGGTAATTTGAGAGTATATCGTCGATCTGAAAAGGGAGGTAGGAGATGAATCTCTACGACCGATTACAGAGAACCCATGAAATAGACCCCCATTAGGGAAATCATCGTATTCAATAAGTGATACTCCCTTCACGTCCCTCTGACATTCGCTGTACTATGAGAGGAATCGGGCTTCAACAATGCTGAGAAGCGCATATCAACGTAGAAATCTTAGCACAAACTTACTTCACCACCTCTATAGGAGGCAAAGTTTGTAAAACTGAATTGTGGGTGTGGTGAGGGGTGTATTTATAGGCATTTTGAGGTTTGGGAAACTTTGCCCCTCCTGGTAGGATTGTATATCCCATATGTCACTAGCTCATGGACTCTTGCCAATTACATGAAAGAAATCTAAATT
This sequence comes from Bombina bombina, assembly GCF_027579735.1. NCBI lineage: Eukaryota > Metazoa > Chordata > Amphibia > Anura > Bombinatoridae > Bombina > Bombina bombina. The sequence continues at coordinate 121,800,750 of NC_069505.1, forward strand.
ACAACTAAAAAAAAATGAATCCTATGAAAAATTTAAAAAATCTAAGTTTACCAAAAATAATAAACACTAAAATCATGAAAAATAAAAAACACTAAGATTACAAAAAATAAACAAAATGATCAAAAATAAAAACAATTACACCTAATCTAATAGACCTATAAAAATAAAAATCCCCCAAAATAAACACCCCCTAGCCTAAAATAAACTACCAATAGCCCTTAAAAGGGCCTTTTGTAGGGCATTGCCCTAAAGAAATCAGCTCTTTTTCCTGTAAAAAAAAAAATACAAAGTCTCCACAACAGTAAAACCCACCACCCAATCAACCCCCCAAAATAAAAAATAAAAATAACTCTAAAAAAACCCTAAGCTACCCATTGTCCCTAAAGGGGCACTTGTATGGGCATTGCCCTTAAATGGGCATTTAAATCTTTTGCATTGCCCTTAAAAGGGCATTTAGCCCTTTTTAAAATTGCCCATCCCTAAACAGTTTCTGAAGTCCGGATATCCAGGCAGCGAGGTCTTCATCCAGGAGGCAAGGTCTTCATCAATCCCGGGGGCATCTTCTATCTTCATCCCTGTGGCGCGAAGCAGAGCCATCCTGGAAGCTGATCGCATCCTGCGCGGAGTGTTCTCTTCATACACTGAAGTTGAATGCAAGGTAGCCGTTTCAAAATGGCATCCCTTCCATTCGTATTGGCTGATTTCTTTCTTCAAATTCAAATCAACCAATAGGAGAAGAGCTACTGAAATCCTATTGGCAGCCGGGATGAAGATAGAAGACGCCCCCGGGATGGATAAAGACCTTGCCGCCTGGATGAAGACTTCTCGCCACCTGGATGTCCGGACTTCAGAAACCGTGAGTTCTCTATTGTAGCAAAATTATTCACCCAAGTCCAGTCTCCCTGGTGATGTCTTTATGTGTGGGGGAGTCGCCTCCTCTCCTATGCTTCGTTGTTTAAATACACTACCTCTCACCTCTAAATGTTCAAAGACCTTATCTTATCCCTTACATATACATCAAAGTGCTGCATTGCAATCCTCTTAACTTTCACCATGCATTATGTTTTGTACATATTCATTGCATACTGTGAATAAACGGTGCAACATATAAAACAATTTTAACCAAACTTAAACCATTCTGTGGTACTATTTGCAATCGCCTACACTCTAATCTGTCTATGTCAAGTTTCTACTTTTGTTAGGTGAAGATGGTGTCTGTTCAGTGGGTCTTGTTAATCTGGAAGGATTAGTTCTTGTTTTACCTCTTACTCTTTGTATAGTCATACTTATCATCAGATATTCCCTCTTCACTCTTCCTCTTGCATAATCCAATAAAACCATATTTTAATAAACTGTTCCCTGGTCCCCTGTATTAAAGCAGCTAATTCTGACATGGTATATATGTGTTCTATTTTATCTAGCACCTCTCGCCAAGTTGGAACCCCCACCTTCCAGTGTCTGGCAATACAGACTCTAGTCACTGTGCAGAGAATTTTAATAAAGTGTTAATTGCTTTGTTGTACGGTGTAAGCCTGTGGTTCAAGAGAGCCTGTGCAACTGTCAGAGTAATTGGTTCTTGTAGAATTCTACCTAGGAGTCTCTGAAGCTGTTCCCAGATAGCCCTTACCGCGGGACAATCCCACCACATGTGTATATAGGTCCCCTTTTCCCTACAATCTCTATAGCAGTGGTTTGTACTGTCTCTTGAGAAGTGGCATATTTTCTCTTGATGCAGTTCTCTTTGAGATCAGCATTAATCAGTCCTCCACTGGAGTAATGGAAAATACAGTCATTTATCACTTGGGAGGTCAAGTCCAGTGTCCCTTTCCCACTTTTCTATTAGTGTCGATTGGTTAGAAATTGTATTTATTTCATTTGTATTACAAATAATTTCTAGTTTTTTGAGTGTTTTTGAACGCCAGGGAGAGCAATATTTGTGTTTGACAGAGGAAATCTGAAGGTATAGGAACCATTGTAATTTTAATGGGTGAATTATTTCTTGTATTCGGGAATATGTCTGAACATGGCCTCCATCCAGAAAGTCAGCCACTCTGTAGAGTCTCTTGTCATTTCCCCAAATGTTTATGTGAATCTGGGTGCAAAATAAATTTAACTGGTTTGATTCTGGATTGTGTTTGAATGAGTTTCAGGGATCCGGTAAGAGATTTCCACACCTTGATTGTGTCAGCTGTGGAAAGTGTTTTGTAGTTATAGGTGTCATATGTATGTTCTGAGTCCCACAATATGTTGGCAGGTGTTTTATAAGCCCCCAGTTCTGCCTCCAGTCTGGTCCATAAGATGCCTGACGTGTTCTTGCCCAGCAAAGAGGCTTGTGCTAGTCTAGCTGCGTAGTAATAGTCCGTCAAATTCGGCAAGCCCACACCATCCAATTTTCTATGTTGGGATAATATGTGGGAGGCTATTTTCGCTCTTCTATCTCCTCTAAGGTAACTGTTAAGGGAAGATTGCAGTTTATGTAAATCTGATCTGGATACCGCAATTGGCAGTGCCCTCAAGAGGTAAAATACTTTGGGAGGATATTCATTTAAACCACCAAAAGCCTACCGTACCAGGAGAATTTTTAGGTTTTCCATTTTCTCAGGTCTCTATTAATTGCATTATATAGCAGGACATAATTTAGATCATATAAATTGTGGTATGTGTCTGAAATGTTGATGCCTAAGTAAGTGATTGATTTCTTAGCCCAAACAAATTCGAAGCTAGCTTCGATCTGTTTTTTTGTGTGTGTTGGGAGAGCCAGGGGCAATGCCTCACATTTGTCTAAGTTGATCTTATAACCTGAAATTAGGGAAAAGTCATGTAAGGTCTGATATAGATTGGGTAGGGAGATCAAGAGTCTGGTCAATGTTAGTAGGACATCATCCGCGAAGAGTGATAACTTATATTCCAAGTCTTTCACTTTTACCCCTGAAATGTCTGGGTTGTTTCTTATACATGCAGCTAGTGATTCCATACATAAGGCAAACAATACTGGCAATAAGGGGCAGCCCTGGCGAGTGCCATTTAAAATATTTATGGTTTTAGATTGGAACCCCGCCGCCTAAATGGCTGCTGTTGGGTCAGAGTATATCCCCTTTATTGCCTTCATAAAGGCCCCCCAAATCCCATTTCTGTCAGGACTGTGGTCATATAAGTCCAGTCTACCCTGTCGAATGACTTCTCTGCGTCCAGAGAAAGGAGCAGAGAAGGCGTTCCAGTTCCCATCAGGTAATCTACCAATGCTATCATTCTCACATTATCTGGTGCTTCTCCGATACAAACCCAACCTGTTCTGGGAGGACCAAGAGCGGGATTGGCCAAGATGTTAGTGAGAATTTTAACATCCTGATTTATCAGGGATATCGGCCTGTAGCTCTGGAACTTCTCAGGGTTCTTGCCTATCTTTGGAATTACTACAATTTTAGCGCTTAACAGATCAGTTGGAATCCCTTTGCCCTGCATGACATCATTGCAAAATTTCTGCAAATGGAGAACCAAAAATGCCTTAAATATTTTATAGTACTGCCCCAAAAAGCCATCCGGTCCCGCCGTTTTACCCGGTTTCAAATCTTTAATTGCTAGTAAAATTTCCCCTGTCGTGATATCTGCATTCAACGCCTCACTATCTTGTTTGTTTAATTTATTCAGTTTAGCATTAGCCAATAATTTCTTAAGCAATTCTTGTGTGTCAGAGGTTTGTTCCACTTTTTTATCATCATAAAGACTAGTGTAATATTATGCGAATGTGTCCGCTATTTCTTGTGGGTGGGAAGTGCGTAAGATTGGGATAGAAAAATTCTTGATCCTTTCTTGTAGTTTATAGGCTAAATATTTATCTAGCTTGTTGGAGTATAAGTAATAGTAGGCCTTCAATACCTGTATAGCTCTGATCGAGTCTAGGATTTTGGCAAGAGCCTTTCTTTTTGTTTGGAGTAGCTTAAAAGTAGATGTAGATACTGATTGTTGGTGATTTTTCTCCAATTCCTCTATCTCTGTTTGTAATTTGTCTATTGTCTCATAAGCCTTTTTATTGGTGATTGATTTTTGTTTGATTAATAAACCTCTGAGGTATGACTTGTGAGCAGCCCATGTGTTAATGGGGTTAACAGTAGTACCCTCATTTAATGACCAATATTCTTTTAGGACCTCAGTAATATCCTTGTGTATAGGTTGGGTTTTAAGTATCGTCGGTTCAAAGGTCCAAGAACGTTGTCTGTGTATGTTTATAATACCCATAATTTCTATTTGTATGAGTGAATAATCAGACCACACACATTGTTGGATAGTTGATGAGAAGACAGAATATATGTGTGGTAATCCAGCGCTAAGATGACCCCTATGCTGTGGTGCACAGAGAGGGTCTAACCAACCCCCAAAAAAGTGAAGAATAGAGAAAAGGAGTGGACACAGCGCCAACAGAGGCCTAGGGGTCGATATACACACTAGTAATGGGAATATGATATAATAAATATATTTATTAACCAGATACAATAAAAGATTCGATAAAATTAGAAATTAAAAATTAAAATAGGTACAGAAATCCTTGTTCCTTACAAGGAAGCAAGAAGGGGGGTTACATAGGATAAAAACGGAACACAAGTTCTATGTGATATATCAACTGGCATGTGTTGATTAGAACAACTGGCAGATAGAAAGGAAAAAATTACTGGTGACGATGTCCCAGTAAAAGCTGAGAAAAAGCTAAATACAGATCCTTCTAAAAAAGTCAGACAATAGTGAAATACAGCCTAAAATCAAAAATAAAGTCTGAGATATAACCTAGATTAAATTAAATGCAGCTGATTACTGGTGACAATGTCCCAGTAAAGGGCTGAAAGTTATAGCTGGTTAATCCAGTGCAAATGCAGCATGATAAAACAGCCTGCAATTATGGATCCATATCTGAGGGATAGCCTTGGTAAGCTGTAGTAAAAGGGTGGTGGTGTGATAAACACGTGATAAACCAACCAAATGTACAATCAATAACAAATGAAAGAAAACTAAAAATACAAATGATGATCCAAACAATAATGTTCAACAGAGATTTAGGGAAAAAGAGATATATATAATGAATATATATCCAGGTGAAAAAATGGAAAAAAGTGGAAAAAGGTGTGGAAAAAATGGATGTCAATAAGTACAAAAAAATATTCAAAATAATGTTCAAAACATGTGTCCAAATAAAGTCAGTGAAGAAATTTTTAATTTCTTCACTGACTTTATTTGGACACATGTTTTGAACATTATTTTGAACATTTTTTTGTACTTATTGACAAATTTTTAATTTCTTCACTGACTTTATTTGGACACATGTTTTGAACATTATTTTGAACATTTTTTTGTACTTATTGACATCCATTTTTTCCACTTTTTTTCCATTTTTTCACCTGGATATATATTCATTATATATATCTCTTTTTCCCTAAATCTCTGTTGAACATTATTGTTTGGATCATCATTTGTATTTTTAGTTTTCTTTCATTTGTTATTGATTGTACATTTGGTTGGTTTATCACGTGTTTATCACACCACCACCCTTTTACTACAGCTTACCAAGGCTATCCCTCAGATATGGATCCATAACTGCAGGCTGTTTTATCGTGCTGCATTTGCACTGGATTAACCAGCTATAACTTTCAGCCCTTTACTGGGACATTGTCACCAGTAATCAGCTGCATTTAATTTAATCTAGGTTATATCTCAGACTTTATTTTTGATTTTAGGTTGTATTTCACTATTGTCTGACTTTTTTAGAAGGATCTGTATTTAGCTTTTTCTCAGCTTTTACTGGGACATCGTCACCAGTAATTTTTTCCTTTCTATCTGCCAGTTGTTCTAATCAACACTTGCCAGTTGATATATCACATAGAACTTGTGTTCCGTTTTTATCCTATGTAACCCCCCCCCCTTCTTGCTTCCTTGTAAGGAACAAGGATTTCTGTACCTATTTTAATTTTTAATTTCTAATTTTATCGAATCTTTTATTGTATCTGGATAATAAATATATTTATTATATCATATTCCCATTACTAGTGTGTATATCGACCCCTAGGCCTCTGTTGGCACTGTGTCCACTCCTTTTCTCTATTCTTCAGTTGATGAGAAGACGTTAGGTATGAGTGTCTGACAAAAATATAATCCAGCCTGGAATAAGATTTATGTGCATATGAATAGTATGTATAGTCTAGTGTTGGTCCATATTTAGCCTCCCAGGTGTCTAAGACATTGTGCGTGGTTAAGGATTCCCTAATTGCTTTCACAATATTATTATGTCTCTGTTGTTTATTGGTTAATTTAGCTGCTGTTGGGTTTTTGTGGGGGGGACAAAGAGATATTAAAATCACCTGCTAATATGATTCGAGATTGGGACCATTGCTTCAGGAGTTGCGATATTTTCCTAAAAAATGTATCTTGTTTCTGATTGGGGGCATACAGGGAGTGCAGAATTATTAGGCAAGTTGTATTTTTGAGGATTAATTTTATTATTGAACAACAACCATGTTCTCAATGAACCCAAAAAACTCATTAATATCAAAGCTGAATATTTTTGGAAGTAGTTTTTAGTTTGTTTTTAGTTTTAGCTATTTTAGGGGGATATCTGTGTGTGCAGGTGACTATTACTGTGCATAATTATTAGGCAACTTAACAAAAAACAAATATATACCCATTTCAATTATTTATTTTTACCAGTGAAACCAATATAACATCTCAACATTCACAAATATACATTTCTGACATTCAAAAACAAAACAAAAACAAATCAGTGACCAATATAGCCACCTTTCTTTGCAAGGACACTCAAAAGCCTGCCATCCATGGATTCTGTCAGTGTTTTGATCTGTTCACCATCAACATTGCGTGCAGCAGCAACCACAGCCTCCCAGACACTGTTCAGAGAGGTGTACTGTTTTCCCTCCTTGTAAATCTCACATTTGATGATGGACCACAGGTTCTCAATGGGGTTCAGATCAGGTGAACAAGGAGGCCATGTCATTAGATTTTCTTCTTTTATACCCTTTCTTGCCAGCCAAGCTGTGGAGTACTTGGACGCGTGTGATGGAGCATTGTCCTGCATGAAAATCATGTTTTTCTTGAAGGATGCAGACTTCTTCCTGTACCACTGCTTGAAGAAGGTGTCTTCCAGTAACTGGCAGTAGGACTGGGAGTTGAGCTTGACTCCATCCTCAACCCGAAAAGGCCCCACAAGCTCATCTTTGATGATACCAGCCCAAACCAGTACTCCACCTCCACCTTGCTGGCGTCTGAGTCGGACTGGAGCTCTCTGCCCTTTACCAATCCAGACACGGGCCCATCAAGACTCACTCTCATTTCATCAGTCCATAAAACCTTAGAAAAATCAGTCTTGAGATATTTCTTGGCCCAGTCTTGACGTTTCAGCTTGTGTGTCTTGTTCAGTGGTGGTCGTCTTTCAGCCTTTCTTACCTTGGCCATGTCTCTGAGTATTGCACACCTTGTGCTTTTGGGCACTCCAGTGATGTTGCAGCTCTGAAATATGGCCAAACTGGTGGCAAGTGGCATCTTGGCAGCTGCACGCTTGACTTTTCTCAGTTCATGGGCAGTTATTTTGCGCCTTGGTTCTTCCACACGCTTCTTGCGACCCTGTTGACTATTTTGAATGAAACGCTTGATTTTTCGATGATCACGCTTCAGAAGCTTTACAATTTTAATAGTGCTGCATCCCTCTGCAAGATATCTCACTATTTTTGACTTTTATGAGCCTGTCAAGTCCTTCTTTTGACCCATTTTGCCAAAGGAAAGGAAGTTGCCTAATAATTATGCACACCTGATATAGGGTGTTGATGTCATTAGACCACACCCCTTCTCATTACAGAGATGCACATCACCTAATATGCTTAATTGGTAGTAGGCTTTCGAGCCTATACAACTTGGAGTAAGACAACATGTATAAAGAGGATGATGTGGTCAAAATACTCATTTGCCTAATAATTCTGCACTCCCTGTACACATTACAGATGGTAACTGGAGTGTTTTGGATGCGTCCCCTGACTATTACATACCTGCCTGTCGGGTCTGCAATTACTTCTTCTGTATTAAACTGAAGCGATTAATGTATAAGAATGGATACTCCCCTCTTTTTCGTGACAGTTGTTCAGTGATAGTATAATGGAAAATGATTTGACCAGTATTTAGGAATTACTGTGTTGGTAAAATGTGTCTCCTGTAGCATTATAAGTTCTGCTCCTGCTCTAGAGTATTGGGTAAGTGCTGTTTTTCGCTTAACATCCCTGTTAAGTCCTCTCACATTGTGTGAGATAATTCTAATCTTCTGGGCCATCTGTTAGGTCCTTCCTATCTCCTTGTCTCCTGAGTACCCACCCTCTCCTTTAGTGTAGTGCCTAGTACCACAGTAACAAAACATCAATGAACAATAAAAACAGTATAACAATTTAAATTTAAAAACATGTATAGTATATAAGCCTAGTGCCCATACACTATTGGTGTAAATTTCTTAAAAACAACTTATAAAACATGTAAAACAACAATCGTGCAATAAAAAATCTAGGATTGACATTTTAACTTTAGTGTAAAGAAGCCCTGTGTGGCATGTAACTTTTACCATATCACCTCCCTTAAGGTGTTGATCAGATCTCCCTTCTCACTCTCTATGCATGACAATAGAGTCCCAATTCCTGTATAGTCCCAAAGTTACATCCCGCTCTCCCTTATTAACCATTATAACTTATCCTCAGTTGGAGCAACTGGCTCTTCCATTCTCCTAGTAGTCTATTTCACCTCTCATGGCCAACAGAAAAGAAGAGTCAGGTCTAGGTTTTTAACCTTTTCAACAGTTATACAAACAAAAGTAATTCTATAATCATCTGAATCTTGTTGTCCCAGGGGATGAAGTGAACCTAGGCTTCTTGCCTACATGATGGGCAGGACAGAACTTCAGGTCTTCCGGTTGTTTCTTCTTGAAGACCCTCATCCAGTTTTGTCTCTATGGGAGGGTGTGTGGTTTAATGTGACAAGTTGGAAGGCAGCTGACGTGTTTCCAGACCCAGGTGGCTGCAGATGTCAGAGATGTCTTAATCCTCCTTAATAGTGATTGTAATCCCATTATGGATGATATTAAGTAAGAAGGGGAATCCCCACTTGTAGTCGTTTTGATTTTTCCTCAGCAGCTGTGTGAGCGGTCTCAGAGCACTTCTCCTCTGTAGGGTCCTCATGCAGAGGTCCTGGTAGAACTGGACAACTGATCCCTGCAATTTGAAGGTCTGGTTCTTCCTAGCAGCAGCGGAGATAGCTTCCTTTAATTGAAAGCGGAGCATTCGGACTATAACATCCCTAGACGGTGCTTTGCCCTTGGGTCTCACTCTTAAAGCCCTATGTGCTCTTTCCATTTAAAAGGTGCTAACTTCTGCGTGTCCTGTAATGGCTTGGAAGAGCTGAGTAAGGTAGTTTTTCAACTCACTTGGGGTTACAGTCTCAGGGATTCCTTTCAATCTAATGTTGCATTTGTGGCTCCGGTTTTCAAGATCTTCCATCCTGTCTTGGATTAATTCTATCTCTTGCTGGTGAGAAGTCAACTGCTTGGACAGTGCAGTAACCTCTTCCAGAACTGTATTTTCACTATCCTCTAGAGTGGACACACGGTTGCCCATATCTTGAATATCTTGTTTAATGTTTGCGAGACTACTGGTTACTGTGTGCTGCATTGCATCCATCTTTTCCCAAAGTTTTTCGAAAATAGTTGATATATTTTACTTTGAGTCCAGGTGTTTAATACCTGCTTTGGTTACTGGAGTCAAATCATCCTTAGGGGAGTTAGAATTGTAATCTGAGTCTGCATCCTCCTCCTGTTCAACTATTTGGCCTTCTGATGATTTGTCCCCTCTCACGGGTTTAAAAAAGAGTTTTGCAGTAGCTGTTTTGCCCCCTGAGCAGATTTAGCCAGCTTACTGGCAGACAATGTAGTAGGGATATGTGAGTGCAGTGCTGCACCACTGTTGTATGTTTCCCAATAATAGGAGCGGTGTTCCCTGGTTGCGATGAATATAGTGTTCAGAGGTATAAAGATGGATTCACCTGGATCCTAGATCCTTAGCTTCCTAATGTTTCAGAGAAGGTGTCTGTAGATATATCTCACAGCCTGTAGATAGGTAATTACTTGCCTTCACTGCGCTGCATTCTATTATTGACTATTTGCATCTTCAATCCTGCTGCATTCTTAGCTTAATTATCATGTGTGGGCCCCTCATTGCTTATGATTCCATGTTAGGACTGTATATCATCCCATGGGTTGAGCAGCTGGCCCTCCGTTCCTAATTTATTATAGACCCATATCATGAAGGCCTGTGTATGTACAGCCATTTAATGTTAAGGCCTTTACTTTCTCCCGCTCTCCCTCAGTGTTTAGCTGTGAACTCACTGGGTTATTAGGGATTGTCCCTCTGTGTCCGATGTCTCATGTGAGTGCTGGTATGGCATGGACTTCTTCCTTCACTGTTGGAATCCCCAAGATGACGGCTGTGCTCTCAGCACTAAGACGCACCGGCAGTGTATAACAAGCAGAAATGTGCTTCGGGTCCAATCTGGATGCCGTTCTAGGTGGTCTGAGGCTCAGGGCATTGTTAACTCTCCATAACTGTGAGCTAGAAGGATTTGGTGCAGATTTCTCGCTCCTTTAATTTCTGCATTGCACAGAGCTGTTAGATTAAGCAGCCGACTCCATATTCCTCCAGACTCCGCCGGCTTTTTTATTTTTATAGGGCTATTAGATTAGGTGTAATTGTTTTTATTTTTGATAATTTCATTTTTTTTTGTAATCTTAGTGTTTTTTATTTTTTTCGTAGGATTTGGTTTTTTTTTAGTTGTAATTTAGATTTTTTTTTTTTTTTCGTAGTGTTAGTTTTTTTAATTTGTAATTTAGATATTTTAATTGGCATTTTTTTTTATTACAATAGTAAGGATAGGTTAATTTATAGTTTAATTTTAGGTTTATTTTTATTTCACGGCTAAGTTTTTATTTATTTAAATAGAGTTATATTGTAATTTTAATTTAAAGTTAGGGGGTGCTAGGTTTGGGGGTTAATAGTTTAATTTAGTGTTTTGTGATGTGGGGGGCTGGTGGTTTAGGGGTTAATAGGTTTATTTAGTGGTGGAGATGTTGGAGACTGGAGGTTTAGGGGTTAATAACTTTATTTATTGGCTGCAATGTCGGGGAGTGACGGAATAGTGGTTAATAGCTTTTATTAGTGGTGGTGATGTGGGGGGTGGCAGATTAGGGGTTAATAACTTTATTATAGTGGTGGCGATGTCGGGAAGCGGCGGAATAGGGGTTAATAGGTTTATTAAATAGCCGCAATGTGGGTGGGTGGCGGATTAGGGGTTAATAAGTTTAATGTAGTGTTTGCAATGCGGGAGGGCAGCGGTTTAGGGGTAAATAGGTAGTTTGTCGGTGTTAGTGTACTTTGTAACATTTTAAATATGAGGTTAGTTTAATATTTTTGTTACACAAAATCCATAACTACTGCTCTCAGATAGCGGTATGGATTGTGTCGGTATAGAGCATAACGCAAGCATTCACACAAAAATGTCATTTTTTTGAGTGCGGATTTGATGTTGCGTTACAGGCTAAAATGCTTGCGGTATAGCTATACTGACACGACTCCCAATAGTGCTTTCCTGCCTTTATGCTGAAATTGCCATTTTTTCAGCGTTAAAAGCTGCAACGCAAAACTCAGAACTAAACATTCATTTTAATGCACCACATTCATTCAAAAAATAAAATGCCATTTTGTCAAAGTATGCATATATTATTTTGTATTCTTCTAAGCTGGCATCAACTAGTTTATATGGTATAACTTTGCTTCCTGCAGCTAATGAGATGTTATTCATCATTTGAACATTCAGGTCTATATCTGGCTAAATCTATTAAAAATAAATAATTAGCAGAATGATTTCAAATAAGAAAACTCAATCAAAGTAAAGTACCCACTCCCTGAACAGCTCTGCGTACTCTTCTCCCAACTCCACCCCCAACATGATGTAACTCCACCCCCAAGGTACAACAACTGGATCTTCCTGACTAATCCACCAGTCTCCCCATCTTGTATACTTTATGGGAAATGTTAAGTTTTTACTATTGACCAGTCTATGGCAGACTACAGTGACTGAACATACAAAATTAAAACTAATACATTTCTAATTCTAAGGATCGGAAGTGCACATGGCAGGCTTCACATACGTAACACTGTCACATAGCTGCTGAGATCATAACATTAGAAACTGCAAAAATAGTGGAACGTTTGCTTACACTATAGCCATGCATCTACTCTGATAACAAGTCCTGAGTGGTTCCTCAAAATAGGACAAATAGTGGATAGAGTTTCAAGGAAACAAGGTGTTAGTGCATTAATTTTCCCCCCATTAACCTACTATGTTTATTTATTGCAAGACAGTAGTTGAGCGCTAATCCAGAGAGGCATGTGTATATATATCTTCCAGTTACTGACAGCATCGTAATAAGAAGAGGCACAGATGTAAAATGTTTTGGGCTAGATTACAAGTGGCCCATTTGCGGGATCGGGATAATTAACCAGCCATTTCAAGTGACTGGTTATTGCTACCACAAGTGCCCCCAAATGCCCTCAATATAGAGGGCATTTTAGTTTTTTATTAAAAAAAATCTAGTTTGTTTTTTTTTATTAACAAATACTGCCCTAGGCAGTTTTGAGGCTTTAAAGTTGGTGGGAGTGGGGTGTTGGAAAAAAACGGCACTGACATTGTGGTCTATGTTCTAATAGACCGCAATGTAAATATATATGTATACTGTATGCTTATATACATACTATTTATATTTATTTGTTAATATGTGCCTGTATACAAATTAACACATAAATAAATATATATCTATATTCATAGACATATATATTTAAAAATGCTGCCCATTGCTGCGCTACTTACCCCCTTTGCTGCGCGAGGTTCTGATGACATCGGTGACGGAATCAAAATCAGGATCCCATAGGAGCCAATGGAAGTTCTCACTTGGGAGCACAATGCGATTTACTTGTAAAACCAGCGTACATTATTGTGTGCTGGTATTACAAAGTGGAGAGCTGATGCACACAAGCGATATTTAGCTCTCCACTTGTATTCTAGCCCTTTGAGTTTGAAAATCCAGCTATTGCAAGGTTTTCCAGTGACTTTGAACCTCATTAACGTCACCTACATTTACATGAGAGAATATGGCAAAACAAGTAATTACATTTAGTCAGAAAAGACACCATTATTTGAAATGTATTGTCTATTTTCAAATAGAAGTTTTATATTTCTTTAATGGAAAAATTAGAATCTAAGCCGTGATCGTGTTCAGTATTACAATGAGGATATTTGCTTTAAATATTTATTTAAACTTTTTTTTTTTTGTCTTTGAGCTATATTAACAAGTCAGGATAGCTCAGGAAAAGCTTTGTTCTTTATATAATTATTATTTATTATGTAATTATAATTGCTAGGAAATAAGACATAAACATGGCCTTTGTTTATAACTTTTATGAGAAAGAATACACATTGTAGCCTTTTAGCGCATTTCCTGCATGTTCATAATAGCTCTAGAATTTTTTAAATAACAAATATTATTTATATATGAATACCATTGCCCTTAGGCCCTTCCTGCAATAATGCTAATGAAGTTATCTTGCTATGAACATAAATAATAAAATATGTAATTCAGATACTTACTTCCCTGCATATACATACCTGGCCCTGTGGGATATTTGCATTAATGAGGACAGTCTCTAATTGTATTTTTCATATCGCAACAAGAGTGCAATTAACTATTTATACAAAGCAATGTGTTATTCCTTTGTTTTAAGTATTTGGCTGTTGTAAAAACAGTTATTGGTAAAAGCTTTTAGTTAACAAATACTTTTGCAAAGTATATAAAGTCTCATCTTGGTTCGAAAGATTCCTTTCGAAAAATATTTTATCAAACTATGGAGGTTTAAAAGTCTATATTTTTAATTGATGTCAAAATCATATATTTTTAAGAAAGGTACAAGGAATTACCAGTTTTGCACAGGAGCTTTGTGGTAACAAATTGCTAAAAGAGTAATTACTGGCAAAGAGTTTCTATAGAGACATGGGTATCAGTGTTAATTACTGGGTAAAAAAAAAAGTCAGTTACTTAGCTCGGAAGCAAGAGCTCTCTAATATAGAACCACAGTGACAATTATGTGAACCTCTAGAAGGGTATCACAGGGGTTTAATGATATTCAGCGGGTGAAAGGTCAATAACAGATCTGGCAGCTAAAGAGCTAGCATGTGAGTTCAGTGGTTATGACAAGGGTCAGTTACTGGATAGAACAGCTAAGGATTGAGCACAAAAGCTTATAGGCAATTAACAGTTGAACGTTCAGTATATTGTTTTGGTTGCTGGAGTTCTAACGTATGAGTTCATTCATTGGCAACCGCTAGCTGAAGGTTCCATTTCATAATTGCTCAGCTTCAGAGATAGCGAGCATTGGTAATCACTAGGTGAAAAGCTAATTACTGACCTGGGCATCTAGAGATCTAGCCAAATAGAAGTTGCAAGGTGAAAGCAGTTACTGACCTAAATATATATGTGAGCCTACAATATAATCACTAGATAAAGGCTTAATTATTGGTAATCTTAAGAGGAAGCCAGTTAACTCAATGGTAATCACCAGAAGGGGAAATTACTTAAGATAGTCATCCCAAAACCTCAATGGTAATGAAAAAGAGAAAGGTCATTTAATATGTTATTATTAGTATCTTGGGAGCACAATAATTCATTGGCAATAACCAAGTAAAACAAACAAAAAACCCAGTTACTAACCGGACCAGTTAAAGAACTAGAAAAGGGGTTCGCTGGCAATCACCATGTGAAAGGTCAATTACTGATATGGCCATCAAGTGGAGGTGATCAGGTTAATATATAAATATAGTAAAGAACCCTATCATGAGTGAATAGGTCTTACTATGTTATTGTGCTCCTTTTAGTTGGTAATGTAATAACTTATAGTATATGCAGAGGGACTATGTAGGAGAGTAACCAACATAAATCCACCATTAGAGTATATAGGAATTATTGTTGATAAATCATTTGATATGTTCTTTCTAAAGGATTGGGATTGATCCCTTTGGGGTATATTTAACATAGTGCGAGGGGACATGATACAATGTAGCGTATCATGTCCGCTGCACATCGATAAATGCCGACAGCTTACGCTGTCAGCATTTATCATTGCACCAGCAGTTCTTGTGAACTGCTGGTGCAATGCTGCCCCCTGCAGATTCACGGCCAATTAGCTGCTAGCAGGGAGTGTCAACCAACCCAATTGTATTTGGTCGGGTTGATTTCTATCCGCGGCCTCAGAGCAGACGGACAAGTTATGGAGCAGCGGTCTTTAGGAAACAAGGGGCATGAAGCTCCATACAGAGCTTGATAAATCGGCCCCTTTGTGTTTAATGTAGGAAGGAAAATTCATTTCTAATACAGCGTAGTCCTAGTATGTAAAGAGTTCAACTGAAGGGATGTAGAATCAGTAATCACCATAATAAGATAAGGAGCTGTTTGCAAATTACAAGACTATTCTGTAGTCTGTCAATTAATAAATATATCAGCCAAGTGTGACAATTTGCAGAACACATTAATAACATGTTAACAGCAATTGTTTTTCAATACACAAACTCATCCCACTGATCCAGACTTGGGCCCCCCATGTACTAAGATGTCAATTTGATACTTATGTGTAATTTCGCTGCAAAATCGGTGTAGAAAGTTGTCAACTTGGTCTAAAAAACAAATTTTTAAATAAGCAAATGAGCGTTTCCACCACTATTCGATCCAAAAAATGTTTTGTCGAATAGGTCACGTTTGCCATTAAACTCTCTATAATAGAAATGCTCATTGGAATTTCTACATCAACTTCATGAATTTTCTCTTGCCACCATTTAGGTGGCTAACACAACAGGAATCAATAGAGGTTCTGAAACTGACTCCAGTTTTCATTAGGGCAGTATATAAAAAGAGAGTTCCAAAAAATTGTACTTACATTTTGGTCAAGCAGTGCACCATAGAGACACTCTTAAAACTTTTCATTTTTTGATTTATCCAAATTTGAGGTAGAAGGCAGATCCAAGCACCTGAAGTAGTGAAAGGACATCCCTAGACTTCTGAAGCTTCTTGCAGCACTACATTTATTTTGCTACAGGGCCCTTCTAGGCAGTTTCAAGGGTCATAATAGGTGTGAGCCAGTCAGCTTCTTCTCTCCATCTATCAAAAGGGATCATCAATTTATGTCTGCCTTCCATCTACTGCAGAAAAGTGGCAATTTGTGAAGTCAGACTTTTACAAGATGGCAGGAAAACCCAATGTACTTGGAGCCATTGATTGTAAACATGTGGCCGTGAAACCATCCAGGGAAACTGAAGAAGTGTACAGATACAAGAAACATTACAATTTCTCTTAATCTGCAGATAGTTTGTGACCATACCGTGAAAATTATTAGTGTCCTTTCAAATGATCCTGGTTCCTGTCATGGCTCATATGTTCTATGGCAGTCTGGATTTTACAGTAAGTTTGAGGACGGAGAGATGCAAGAGGGATAGCTTTTAAGTACTTTTTATTTCATTTTATGGCATCAAAATAATATTTTTTGTTTTAAAATAGTGGTCATTAGTAAATGGTCATAACATTTTATTTAAATTTAATATGTTACATATAGAATATTGTATGAGTCAAAGAGAAACCCAATATCTGTATATGCAATCCAAGGTATATAATGTGTGCTGTGGCGTATAATGCAAGCAAAGCAAAGCAGGTGAAGTAATATCATATAGCCACAGATAGACAAGCAGCAAAAGAATCAAAACCAGTCAGCATATGAAACGTTGCAATCTTCACTCACCCGTAGAAGGTACGTGCGGGGTTTTAATCAGTGTTGGTGCGTATGCCCGTCTCTCTGGCTCCAATTAAGAAAGCTGCCACTCTGGGGAAAGAAACCAGCCTGGGACGATGCGGAGGAAAACGCCACCCGCCTCAACTTATCCCGGCTACAATCCTCTCAGCTAGTGGAACACTCCTCCCCTCAGCACCTTTCACACCGCTTGCTGTGTTTTCACATGTTTTAAACTTTAAAATAAAGGACTTTCGTTTTAATTTTAACCTCAGCTGGAGCCGTCTTTCTTTGAACATATAGAATATTAACATATTCTATTTGCATTGTTCTCTTTGTATACTTTGTTAAAAAATATATGAAATATATTTTAATTTTGAAAGTTGTATAACTCTTAATTTCTGCAATTGCCTACAGGACTACTCCTAACACTTTGCATTTCATTAGCTGGTCGATTGCAGACAGTGATAGAGGCTGATTCAGATTACATTATGTTAAATCCTGTCTAGTAATGCTGGAATCAACAATAATAGACAACAATGCACTATTCTTCTTTAAATTTTGTTGATTAGTCAGTCAGCAGGTGCTTACACACCAGTTAATTAAAGAGTTGAATACAAAATGATATTTATGTGATGCAGAAGCTTAATAGGAAATTAATAATAAAGCAACTATCTAAAATTTCTAAAATCAAATAATGAATAAACAATTACATAGAAATGTTTTTTTATTAATTGGAATTACGCATAAAGTTTACTTTATATTGTTATCCATATATTTGCTTTAAAAATGTTGGTTTTGCAAAGCTGGTGAATGACTATCATTATATTTATGTTGAAAAATGTAATATATTTTTTTAACTACAGGAGACGCAGGTTATTCGTGTCATGAATGGCTATTAACACCTTTAATAATCCAAGAAAACAAGCTGATGTTAGATTCAATAAGGCACAAAGAAGCCCCAGAAGCATAAAAGAGAGAACTTTTGGAATTATAAAAATGTGATTTGTTGCCTTGATGGCTAAGGCGGTGTTAAGTATTATTCTAGCAACTTTTTGTGTAGAATACTGGCTAATTGCTCTTCACTGCACAACATTGCAGTAAAAATATGATGCAACCTAAAGGATAAGGAAAATCCCATACCTGAGGAAAATGTTCCTGAGAAAAAATACCAAGAAGCTCCAAATAGACAGGGAATAACAGCAAGAAGCCTTGTAGTTGCAAATTATTTTTAAGGATAATTATATTTACATGTTTTGTATGATCACAAACAATAAAACATGTTTTGTTTTTTTATTTATTTAGTTATTTCTTTATTACAATTAATAACTAAATATATTACATCTTTTATTAAAAAAATATGTAAAGTTTATAGATACATAGATGGATAGATACCTGTATATTGATAAATATATACTGGATGGATAGATATTGGATAGATAGATAGATAGATAGATAGATAGATAGATAGATAGATAGATAGATAGATAGATATTGAATATATATATATATATATATATATATATATATATATATATATATATATATATTTCCTGTATATATACTGTCTATATATATATCTTTTATATTTTAAGATAGATATATATTCTGATAACATTTATATATTAGTTAAAGTGACATGAAACCCAATTATTTTCTTTCATGATTTAGATAGTGAATACAATTTTAAACAACTTTCCAATTTACTTCTATTCTCTATTTTGCTTCCATATCTTAGAATCTTTGTTGAAAAAACAGCAATGCATATGAGTGAGCCAATAACATGAGGCATGCTTGTTCAGCCACCAATCAGCAGCTCCTGAGCCTATCTAGATATTATTTTCAACAAAAGATACCAAGAGAACAAAACAAATTCTAAGATAGAAATAAATTGGAAAGTTGTATAAAATTGTACGCTCTCTTTGAATCACAAAAGAAAAAAAATTGGGTTTCATATCCCTTTAAATAAGGATATCATAAATACAAAAATATGTCAAGCTATCTACTTGGCAGAGTTCACATTACATTATGAATATTAAAAATATTCATATGTGTAGAAAGATATTTATAGTCAATTAATTTTCAACAACACGGATGTCTCCTGTAAACTCATTGTTGTACAGCAAATAGTGTAACAGTCTGTGAATACATAAAGAATATTATCTTATTTAGCAGAGATACAATTAGATCATTTCAATTAGACTTATTTTCAACAACACCTGTGTGTACTGTAATCTAATTTAGGTATATTTAGAAGGCTATCAACCTTTTAAAGGATTAAAAGCTATTCACAGTATTATTACTTCTTGAAAGGTTAAAATATGTAGATGATGTATTCTTTTTTTTTTTATAAAGGATAACCCATATGTATTCAAATTTTATTTTGAGATGTCTGTCCCAACTTTTTTTGCAGTTGGGGTTGTAATATTGAGCTCATCTGATCTATGTAAAATCATATGTACGTACATTCGGAAAGAAACCACATGCTTTAATTCAGGTAGACTACACCAAAAAAAGGTATAATTTTAGTAGAACTCACCAGTTAACCATGGAGGCTTAATTCAGTGGCTAGAAAATCATCTTTCAAAAAAGGAGAAACATTTGGAATTGGGATTTTTACTGAAGGAGTAGCTAAAGGTAAAACAGTAAGTAACTGATTATTTTTAGACATTCCCTGTTCAATATCTCAGTTAACCATTAGTTCCTCAGACCAAAAAAAAAATCACAACCCCTTTATTCATACCAGAGGCAGATTTAATATTCCCAGAGCCCATAACCTGAGCAAAAGCAAGTATACAATCCTCCACAGACTCTGTATCCCGAGCCATCGCTTTCAAACCATGTGTCCTAAATTTCTTTTTAAAGTCAAAAACTGGGAGACCAGCTCCCCTAAAGATGACAATATAAGATTATCAATACAGTTGTACACTTACAAGGCCCCCCAAAACCCAGCAAAAACAAAGTAAATAATATAAAGATAGAAACCAACTAGACAGCGTATCAAACACTCACCACCCTGCTCTATTCTCTCACACAGGCTTCACACCACAGAGAGAGAGAGAGAGAGAGAGAGAGAGAGAGTGAGAGATAGAGTGAGAAAGAGAGAGTTAGTGTGTGAGAGAGAATTAATAAAATGTAATATCCATACTGTCAAATAGCCTTGGAGGGCAGGTAACCATACTCTTGAAAATCCTTCCAACATCAGCTGCAAAATAAAATCAACAATAAAAAATGTAATATGAATGAATAAAGGAATGTGTATTGTAAATAAAAATATGTATTGTAAATAAATGTGTATTGTAAATAAAAATATGTATTGTAAATAAATGTGTATTGTAAATAAAAATATGTATTGTAAATAAATGTGTATTGTAAATAAAAATATGTATTGTAAATAAATGTGTATTGTAAATAAAAATAAAATGTAGATGTTATTACATATGAAAAATGTAATCCATATGGTACATATTTGGGTTAATTTATTATATGTCGAGTGGATCATGTCCGCCCAGTATAGGCTGTCGGCATTTAACATTGCACAAGCATTTCTGTTAAAATACTTGTGCAATGCTGCCCCATGCACATTTGTGGATCAAATTGGGATGATTGCAGTCCACCACCTAAAAGGTGGTGGAAAAGTTAAGGAACAGTGGTCTTACGACCGCTGCTTCTTAACTTTGGGCGTAGAAAGCAGAATCCACAGCTTATTTAATCTACCCCATTGACTCTAGTGTCTGGATGATAACATTTTATAAAATGCACTGAGATAAGCAGATTAATATGGGAGTTTATAAACAGACTCATAGATAACTACACAAGAGCGAGCACATTTATCTATTTGGCACAAATGAACTAGCATGATCTGGCTGAGAAAGCATATAAAATCTACTAAGATTAAAAGGGGCATTCAAGGATTTAGAAAACAGACTAGCAGGCTACCTAGGTTTATTCTTCAAAAAAGAATAGAACGGAAACAAAACAAAATTGGATAATAAATGTAAAGTAGAAAGTTGGATAAAAGTACTTACATATCAAAATCATTAAAGTATTCTTTTGACTTTACAGTCCATTTTATTAAATACATTATAATATTGACAAATAAATAAATAGAATGATCTAAAGAATAAAGTTAAGTATATGAAAGAAAACATATGGTATATATATATATATATATATATATATATATATATATATATATATATATATATATATATATATATATATCAGTAGCAAAGATGTGCACTCTCACTTAGTAGCAACTGCCAGGGTGCTAGTGGGAATCAATATAGAAAAATAACAGACTTGCACTCGCTGGTCATTTTAGTGAAATATTTTACTGAAAAGTTGTGACGTTTCAAGGACAAAAAATCCCCTTCCTCAGACAATGTGTTAACAAACAATAGTGACTTTATACACTGTGTAAAACCAAACCCCTCCCTTCAATTAGATAAAAACGCCAAATTGGTAACTATGGTGACCTATGAGTCACATTATAAACAAACAAGTGCTATCGTATATTAAAAAGTATATATAGATGAGGCATCCTGGCTCTAACATACTAGTGACAGCCCAAGTGCACAATAAGGAAACTGTGGAGCAATGGAGACAAACATGGAATACAAACAGATCACAGAATAAGCAGAGTTACGGTTTCCAATCGATCATTCATACCGCCATTTACTGCTCAATATTATGTCTAGAGATACTAGAGATCTTTAAGGAGGCAGAATCATAACATCGGTTAATAACTCACCAGAGTAGGGACGCATAACAGAGACTCAGTAGCCATTCACTGCCGCATCGGTATACAACGCCGGGTAGAGAACCCGGAACTGCACAGGACTCTCACGTGGGGGGCAAACGGCCAATCACCGGAATTGTTTACCGTTGCCGTAGTGACCAACAGCATCAAATCACACGTCAGACCTGCAGCACTGGAATACACACACGCGTGATGTCAGCAGAGCACAGCTCTGTATCATTAGGTTACAACGGTAAACAAACCATGAATAAAGGGTCAAATTCACCCATAATCACACCTTCATATACTCAATCAGACAGAAGCTTCCACATACAGAAGGACCCACATTCAAAAGAAACAAAACCGTAGTTTACAAAGTGACCATAATATGCAATAGTAATCGCCATAAAGGTACCACCTAATCATGTAGTTAATGCAGCCGTTGGTATCCCAAAAATTAGAAACATAAAAATTTACCTAAGCTCCTTTGGCCTTATCTACATCCTCTATTGGTGATTTGGGCTTTTAACTATGTATATTCCCCCCTCTTCCTGTTTATTCTGAATGTGACTCTAATGGATGGTATGTTGAGAGCTTGGGAGATGTTACTTGTAGGTTATGGCTTTTGGGTTTAGTCATTTCTTCTTTGGGAGTGACACTTTATCACAGTGTCTGTTGTCCAGTGACTATATCTTTGTCATTTTAATCTCTTCTTTTTTATGTTTCTAATTTCTAATGTTTCTATGTTTTTGTTTTTATGACTCACTATTAAACATGTATATTAAATGTCAGATTGTTTTATCTCTGTTTCAGTGCCATTATCAACATTATCTTCAATAATAACATATACATGGAAAGCAGTGGGTAAAAGTGTGTATACTGCTCAACACAAAGACCTTTTGAATAACTTGGATTTCAGATACCTTGGGACTGAGTGTTCATCAGTGGAGATAGAGCAAACTAGCGCTGCTGTCATTTAATTTTCTTGCAAATATATAGCATTGTTAAAAGTATTCTTGCCAAACTGAGGTACTAAAGACGTGCATGCTCCTGAGATTTCTTACCTGCTTTTAAACAAATGGTACCAAGGGAACAAAGTAAATTTGATAATATAACTAAATTGAAAACCTTTCAACAATTTACACTATAAAAAACATCCCTTTAATTAACTGTACATAATAACCAGTGCAACAGGAGAGAAGGACTTGATGCCCAACGTTTTTAAATGATTGAGTTAAGTAATCACACTCACATGAGTGTCCATTTTTAAATAGTCATACACTTAATATCAATAATAAATGAACAAGTTGTGAAGATGTTTAATAATTTAAATTGAGATTTGAACTATATGTTTATTTATAAAAGCCAAAAAGAGCTGGTCATACAAGGCAACATATGATGTTAATATGTTGTGTATATGAAGATTTGGGGATTTTCTTATAGTTTAGAATGAAGAATATATGTATATATATATATATGCTCACACAAGCACATGTAGACACATATATATGGGTAAATGAAACACACAAACATACACCTACATAAACACATCTAAACAAACATACATACGTGCAAACACATATAAACACTGGAAAATGCATTTCACACACAAACAAGCACACACAGACACACATTCAAAAACATGCATGCATATACACAAACAAGCACACAAACCTACAGTATACTCACACACACAAGCACACATACATACACACATATATAAACACTGGAACATGCATATTCACATGCACACAGAATCACACACAGACACATATACTCACACACACACACACACACATATAAATACTGTAAAAATGCATATTCACACACACAAGCACACATACATACACACATATATAAACACTGGAACATGCATATTCACATGCACACAGAATCACACACAGACACAAACACACACACACACACACACACATATAAATACTGTAAAAATGCATATTCACACACAAAAAAGCACACACAGACACATATACTCACACACAAGCATACATACACAGATATAAATACAGAAAAATGCATATTCACACACACAAACATAAACACATATTAACAAGCACATACATACACTCTCACATACTAGAAAACATACACACATAATTCTGAAATCAGTATATTGATATACTATTTATTATATAACAATGCAAAAGTACCATTAAGTCATGCTTCAGATTCCTAGGTTTAGCCAGTATCTGAAATTACAATGTGCTCCCTGAAGCATCTTTGCTTTAGGAGCCAGTAGCCGAAGAGAAGCTTTCATGCCTTGTGAAGGGCTATTAGCATTTGCAAGATCTGTGCAGAAGAGATTATGTTTTCCCATACAATATTATTTATTCATTTAGCCATAGTAAATAATTGAAACATCTGAAAATGTGTTAGATTAAAAGAAGCTATATAAAACTGTACTGTACTTTTATCCACTAGCAATACATTCCACGGCTACTGTGAATGTTTTTAAGATTATACATTTTGAAATGTGTCAATGTCTTATTTTGCATAAAATATATTTGACAAATATATATATATTTTATATGTTAATGCATTTGTCTTTGCAAACATCTACTGATCCTTTACCATTTTAATTTTGGGTTTTGATGACACTAGCTGGATTCAGTTCTCCATCAGCTACTCTCTTTGTGACCTGTTTTCTTTTGAGAATTCCCTAGACTTTACCATTCAGGGAAATGGTATAGTTTATCATTTTCACAATGGGCTATTACATATATACAAAAGAAACCTTTGTTATGCTGTCCTACAAAAAGATGTGAATATGTTGTATATGTGAAGACGCTGTAAACAAGTTGTGAATGTTTCATATCTTAAAGAGTGATTTGAGCTTTATTTTATTTACGTTTTTAATTAAATTATAAAATAATATTACTCATTAATGAGCAGAAAAATCCCTGAAAAAAACATGCAAACAACCAAGAAAAGCTGTTATGTTATGGGAAGCTGTTGTGTACAAGTTGTGAATATGCTTTACTATATACAAAACAATTTTATACAGAAACAATGTGATACAATGATAAAATATAGAATTCAAAATAAAGGAATGACTTACCTTTAAATATGCCTGGTTCAATGTAGCCTGTCCCTGTGTCTCTCATGCTGTATGTAACTGAAATCTCTCAACAATGGTGGCACGATTTCACTTCAGAGTGAAAGCGCTCCACCATTGTTGAGAGAATATGTTTCACTGTATGCATTTATCTTTACAAAAATCTACTGACTTGGCCATTTGTTTTTGGGCTTAGATGAGACTGGGTACATGTGGCTTTCTGTCATATGGTCCATGTGATCTGCTTTCTCGTCATATCCATTATATGCTATTACGTATATACAATGCATGCTACATTATGCTTTCTTATAGAAATGTAGTTTATAGCTCACATTTATGAAAATCTGTGCGTACAAGGTTCTTATTGGGAGAACCTGTCTGCTCAAAATTCAGGACCTCCGGATCGGCATTCGCCTCTGGTATTTAAGTTTGCTTTTGTAATCATGTGTCCAATCCAGCCCCTGCTTGCATGCAACCAATTGCGCATGAGAAGGTCTTGCCAGTCATCCCGAATGAACACGTCCGGGCTGTCTGATGTTCGGTTTTGCATTTGCTTTGGCAACTTGTATTTTACATCTGTTCTGCAGAAACACCTTAAGCCCACCCTAACCACCACTGACCCCCACACAAAGTCTAAAATAATGTCTCCTATAGTTTTTGCTTGTTTCATAGAAAATCTGATATTCTAGATATCTTGCACATTTCAGGTGTCAGCTAATTTTAAATGATGGCACTAACATATTGCAAATGTTCCAACATTTCTTAGAGGCTTTCTGGGAAATCAAGGTGAGGTGGACTTGTGGGAGGTGGTCCACAGATGTTTTGTGGACAGACCCATGACACAAGCGGCAGAGCATATCATAAGGGATTTTGGAGCAGTCAGGCATATCAGGGAGAGAGCCAGGACAGTTTTTGAAAACCAAGACATTTACCGTTACCGAGGAAGATATGAGAAGGACTACCAGAAGACAACCAAACCTTTGACAATTCCACAAGATCCGGTATGGTTGGCAAGTATGGCATTGGAATACCATGGAAAAGGAGTTAAATATGATATCATTACACATAACAGCCCCCCATATCGCAACTAATAAACCTATTAAACCCTAAACCGCTGCCCCCCACATTGCAAAACACTAAATTTAACTATTAACCCCTAAACCTAACACCCCCCTAACTTTAAATAAAGTGTTACAATATAACTATCTTAAAATAAATAAAAACTTGTGAAATAAAAACAACAACTATTCTAATACAATAAAAAAAACTACCAATTAAAAAACCTAAATTACAAAAATGTTTCACAAAACTCCTAACTAAAATGTTACAAAATACACCCATAAACTACCTATTAACCCTTAAACCCCCACCCTTCCGCATCACACATACTATATTACACCTATTAACCCCTAATCTGCCACCCACCCACCCACATTGCCACAATTAAATAAACCTATGAACCCCTAATCCGCCACCCACCCAATTCGCCAACACTATAGAAACCTATTAAACACTAAACCGCCGCCCCCCATATCGCCAACACTATAATAAAGTATTAACCCCTAAACCATCAGTCCCCCACATAGCAACTAATAAACTAAACCTATTAACCACTAAACCACCATCCCCCACATCGCAACTAATAAAATAAACCTATTAACCCCTAAACCGCCGGCCCCCCACAATGCAAAACACTAAATTAAACTATTAACCCCTAAACCTAACACCCCCTAACTTTAAATAAAATGTTACAATATAACTATCTTAAAATAAATAAAAACTTACCTGTGAAATAAAAAAAAAAACGATTCTAATAAAATAAAAAACTACCAATTAAAAAACTTAAATTACAAATTTAAATAAACCTAATACTACGAAAAAATTAAAAAATCTAACATTACAAAAAATAATAAACACTAAAAATACGAAAAATAAAAACTCTAAGTTTACAAAAAATAATAAACGAAATTATGAAAATTAAAAACAATTACACCTAATCTAATAGCCTCATAAAAATAAAAAAGCCCCCCCAAAATAAAAACACCCCCCTAACCTAACAATAAACTACCAATAGCACTTAAAAGGGCCTTTTGTAGGGCATTGCCCTAAGTTAAACAGCTCTTTTACCTACAAAAAATTACAAAGTCTCCTCAACAGTAAAACCCCCCACCCAACCAATCCCCAAAATAAAAAACCTAGGTCAAAAAATATCCTAAGCTACCCATTGCCCTTTAAATGGCATTCAGCTCTTTTACTGCCCAAAGTCCTAATCTAAAAAAAAAAAACCCGAAAAATGAAAAAAACACTAACCCCAAAATGTTTACTCACGGCTCCTGAAGTCCGATCATCCATCCTCCATCCAGCCTGCAAGAAGTCTTCATCCAGGCAGCAACATCTTGCTCCATCGCGGGACCATCTTCTATATTCTTCCAGGTGGTGCGGAGCTGTGGAGGCGCTGAGCTGTCCAGGACCGGCGATGACATCCAGCGCACTTCATAGATCACCGACCTACACTGAAGCTTAAATGCAAGGTACCCATTTAAAAATGGGGTACCTTGCATTCCTATTGGCTGACATTTTCAAGTCAGCCAATAGGATGAGAGCTACTGAAATCCTATTTGCTGATTTGAGTATTATTTTTTGTAATGTTAGATTTTTTAATTTTTTCGTAGTATTAGGTTTATTTAAATTTGTAATATATGTTTTTTAATTGGTAGTTTTTTAATGTTATTAGAATAATTATGTTAGGTTCATTTATACTTTAATCTTTTTATTTATATTAAGATAGTTATATTGTAACTTTTAATTTAAAGTTAGGGGTTAATAGTTTAATTTAGTGTTTTGCAATGTGGGGGGCTGGTGGTTTAGGGGTTATTAGGTTTATTTTATTAGCTGCAATGTGGGGGCCAGCGGTTTAGGGGATAATTGGTTTATTATAGTAGTAGCGATGTGGGTGAGCAGTGGATTGGGGTTAATAGCTTTATTTATTAGTTGCAATGTGGGGGGCTGGCAGTTTAGGGGTTAATGAGTTTATTTTGTGTCAGGGATGTTGAGAAGTGACGGATTGGGGGCAAATAACTTTATTTTGCGTCAGTGATGTCGGGGAGCGGCTGATTAGAGGTTAATAACTGTATTTAGTGTTGGTAATGTCGGGGAGCGGCAGATTAGGGGTTAATAACTTTATTTAGTGTTGGCGATGTCGGGGGCAGCGGATTAGGGGTGTTTAGACTAGGGGCTTATGTTAGTGTGTTAGGTTTAAACATAATTTTCTTTTCCCCATAGGCATCAATGTTGTTGCGTTACGGCGATTTGCCATTCCGCGATCACAGGTGTTAGTTTTTTCTAACACTCTCTCCCCATTGATGTCTATGGGGGAAAGCGTGCACAAGCACGTAAACTCAGTCCTTGGCTTTTGTGCGGTATGGAGCTTATCGCACCATAATGCACAGAACAAGGAGGCTGTTCAGTAACTCATAATGGCAGCGCTATGGAAGTGCGATACCGCTCATTTTATTGCATTATTTACGCATCCGGTATAGCGCAAAACTCATAATCTAGGTGTATATTAGCTGTTCCAAATCCAATACCTGTCTGAACTGAATGTCTTCATAGGCAAAATTCGGCAGAACCAAATGTTTTTAAAAGAATCCAAAATTAATTTTTAGGACAAAACAAGTTTTTTGCCCATGTACATTTCTATTTTTTATTAATATTTTCTACAAGTAACATTTATTGTATAGTTATAACAGTTATAGAGGTGACATAATCATCTACATTAAAAATAGATTATTCTAAAACTAAGTTCCTGTATCAGCACAACTTTAAACATTTAAAAAGTTGATATTTCAATATACGATTAAGTTAAGAAAGTATAGGAAAGGAAAACAGATTATTAACAGTGACTAGAATAAAAAGGCTGATTTTCCTGGACCAGGCTCTATAGAGACTATAAGCCTTTTATTGAAGCCGCTATATTTTCAATTTTAAACAATTTATTTTGCAATTCCTGTTTATGTTTAAATATTTTTTATTATTTAAGTTTTCCGTTTAAACAAAATACATAACAGAGAGAGAGACATACGTTTCCAAACAGCAGTAGTACTCTTCACAGTACAGAACAACACATCAAGCATAGTAAAACATATATTGACACTGTCCTTATATTGAGCTCTTGATAGTTGTTCCTCTGGGATACCCCTCTGTAATAGTAGAAAACTTCTAGTATTTTTTACAAAATTATTTATAAAAGAAAAAGAATAGAGATTAGTTAGGGTTAGAAGTTTGGAAAGAAGAAGAGAGAAACATTCAAAGAAAAGTGGTTAAGGTGATATTTCAGTGTCACAAAGATTAATTTTTTTTTTCAGCTTAACTCATGGATGGCATTGTGTCTTAGGGCTCTTTTGAACACTGAAAACAATCTCGGACACCTGTTATAATTAGATTGCCAGGTGAGCCCAATTGCATTTTCAAGCAATATGGGGAAGAAAAAGGATCTCTCTGCTGCCGAAAAGAGTGAAATAGTTCAATGCCTTGGACGAGGTATGAAAACATTAGATATTTCATGAAAACCTAAGCGTGACCATTTGAGATTTGTGGCTAATTCAGAGCACAGATGGGTTTGTGCAGATAAAGGCACATTGAGGAAGATTTCTGCCAGATCCATGCATCGGATCAAGAGAGCAGCTGCTAAAATACCATTACATAGCAGCAAACAGATATTTGAAGCTGCTGGTGCCTCTGGAGTCCCACGGACATCAACGTGTAGAATCCTCCAGAGTCTTGCAACTGTGCATAAACCTTCCATTCGGCCACCACTAACCAATGCTCACAAGCAGAAACGGCTGCATTGGGCAGAAAAATACATGAAGACTAATTTTCAAACAGTCCTGTTTACTGATGAGTGCCGTGAAACCCTGGATGGTCCAGGTGGATGGAGTAGTGGATGGTTGGTGGATGGTCACCCTGTTCCAATAAGGCTGCAACGTCAGCAAGGCGGTGGTGGAGTCATGTTTTGGGCCGGAATCATGGGAAGGGAGCTGGTCGGTCCCTTTAGGGTCCCTGAAAGTGTAAAAATGACCTCTGCAAAGTATGTGGAGTTCCTAACTGACCACTTCCTTCCCTGGTACAGAAGGAAGAACTATGCTTCAATGGCTGCAATGGGGATAAAAGGAGAGAAAGTGATGGTGTGGCCTCTATCCTCCCCTGACCTCAATCCTATTGAGAACCTTTGGAGCATCCTCAAACAAAAGATCTATGAGGGTGGGAGGCAGTTTACATCCAAACAGCAGCTCTGGGAGGCTATTCTGACATCTTGGAAACAAATTCAAGCAGAAACTGTCCAAAAACTCAGAAGTTCAATGGACGCAAGACTTGTGAAGCTGCTATCAAATAAGGGGTCCTATGTTAAAATGTAACGTGACCTGTTAACATGTTTCAAAAGTTAAAATGTTTAAAAAGTTTGATTGAAATAGCTATTTCAGTAAATATGCTGCAAACACAACAAATGACAATTTTCAGTTCTTTACAACCTATAAAGTGTTTTGAAACTTACTGTGCATAATAATTTGGAACAGTGCATTGTAAGTTTTTTATTTTGAAAAATAAATACTGTTATCATTAGGAGGTTTGTTCAATAAAATTTGAATTGTACTCTTAAAAGTTGATAACATGAGAATTATGCTGACTGTTGTTTACATCAATTATTTAGGTAAATGAGAAAGATATCATTGGCATAATAATTTAGAACAGGGTGTATATATCCTAAATTAGACCTGATTCCTCATACTACTCCTTCTCAACACTCTTTTAGTGTCTTCCCACGTTACCCATTCCTCCCAAACACCTAGATATTCATATCTATTATCTAATAGAGTAGAGGCAATGTTGGCCATTTGATGATGGTATCTAATTTTGTTTAGTATGATATCATAGTGTGGTTTCGAATATTTCCAATATCTGGCAATAACTGTCTTCACGGCTGTGCATATTATGCCAACTAGTTTTAATGATTGTTTAGAAAGGCCCTGAATAGGGAAGTGTAAAAGGGCTTGCTCCAGATTAAGTATAATTTGTTTGTCAAAGATTTCGCTAAGTAGCTCAGAAGTGGCTGTCCAGATGTTTGTAATTTTCGGACATTCCCACCACATATGGAGATATGTGCCTTCTTCTAGGCAGCCGCAATGACAGTGAAGTAAAGGTGCTCTATTGGATCTGTATGATAGTGTTTGTATCTGCTTGGGTGATTATTCCATCTATGAACAACCTTTATGTAGTTTTTTTTATCAAGTTTGCACTAATAGAGCAGGGCAGTCCTTTTTTTATTATATCTGCCCATTCTTTATTATCTTTAATGAGATGACCTCCTTCTTCCTATTTTTGGATACATTTTAGTTTATCAAGCTGTGATTCTGTGTTCAGTAAATTATATAGACTTGTTATTGCTCCTTTGACTCTATGTGGGGAGCTGCATATGTTTTCAAAAAGTGTATAATTATGCGGGTCTTTGGATTTCCTAACTTCATTGAATCTGGAGTTCAATTGGAAATAGTGGAACCAGGAGTTTGGTGTGGTGGGCGCTAATTCATTGTATTGTTTGAAAGTGAGAATATCAGAATCCTGATATGCATCAGCTATTCTATAGAGACTTTTGTTAGCCCATATATTGCTAACTGTGTATTTATTTCTGTTTGAAAAAGTAACTAAAGGTGTCATTAGTGAATTTCCAGGGATCAAGTTCAATTTTTTTTTTAGGCTGTCCCATATTCTTATGGTATGTGAGATTGTGATATATGTTGACCATTTTTCAGGTCTGTCTTTTCTTGGGGTCCAGAACAGCTATTATATTGGGTCAATATCTAGCATTGCACTTTCTAACTGAACTCAAGCTAAGACACTTTTATTATGATGTAGCTGAGCGGTTTGCGCTAAACTAGCTGCATTAAAATAAACCTGAAGGTCTGGAACTTCCAATGCTCCCTGCTCTCTACCTTTTAAGAGGGTTTTTTTCTATTAATTATTGCCTTTTTATTAGCCCATACAAATTCTAGTATATGTTTCTGTAGATCCTTAATATCTTTTGTGGGAAAAATGATAGGGAGTGATCTAAAAATATAAAGTATTTTTGGTAATATTACCATTTTGGTGACAACCATCTTGCCATAGAATGATATCCTATATATAGCCCAAGTTCTCATTTATTTTTTAAGATATTTATCGAGGGGGATAGTTGAACTTATATAAATTCTCTAGTTTATAAGGTATTAATACGCCAAGGTATTTAATCACATGAGGTGCCCATTTAAAGATAAAATTAATTTCTAATAGTTTTTTTGTATGGTTAGGTAAATGGACCTCAATTGCCTTGCACTTATCGTTATTTACCTTATATCCAGAAAGTGTTCCAAATTTCAAAAGTAAGTTGTATAGTATTGGTAGGGATAATGTTGGTTTGCTAACTGTTAGTATAACATCATCTGCAAATAGGGAGAGTTTATGCTCTGTATTACCAATTTGTATGCCAGAAATATCTTTGTGATCCCTATGCTAGTAGTCAAATATTCAATGCATATTGCAAACAGTAAGGGCAAAAGTGGGCATCCTTGTCTAGTTCCATTGTATATACTAATTATTTTAGATTGATAGCCTGCTATTCTAAGGTATGTGGAAGGATTTGTGTATATGGCTTGTATAGCTTTTGTATATGCATCCAAAATTCCAAAATGGGATAAGGTTTCAAACATATAGTCCCAGTAAACTCTATCAAATGCCTTCTCTGCATCCAAAAACAGAAACATAGAAGGCACCCTTTCATTCATTGCATAGTCCAGTAAGTCAATAAACCTGCAAATATTATCTGGAGCTTCTCTCCCTTTTATAAATCCCACTTGGTCACTTGAAATTAGTTTTGCTATATGTGGGTTCAATCTAGTGGCTAAAATTTTAGTGAGAAGCTTAAGGTCCAGATTAATTAGTGAAATTGGTCTGTAATACTTACAATGGAATTTGTCCTTGTCTGACTTTGGGAGAACACATATTCTAGCTGCTAGTAAGTCTGCTGGAATATCCCCGCCTTCCATTATGTAATTGAATGAGACTACTAATTGTGAAATGAGTTCTAGGGAGAATTTCTTATAGAAGCTCCCCGAGAATCCATTGGGTCCTGGAACTTTATTGCTTTTAAGTTGTTTTATTGCAAAGGCTATTTCTTGTGGTGTGATATCTAATTTAGGAAGATTACAGTCATTTTGGAAAGTTTTAATTTTATTTATTCTGGTGTCTTTCTGGTTTTGTGGTATCTTATAAAGAGATTGGTAGAAGTCAGCAAAGGTATTAGCTATATGTGAGGGATTGTTGGTAACCTTGCCTGAGGGTGTCTGAATTTGAGGGATATACAGTATGTAGATCTAGTAATGTTTCTAATTTTTCTAGCTAACATGCGGTCAGGCTTGTTTGCGTAAATAAAGTATTGTGCATCTATAATCCTTAAGGAAGCCAAAGCCTCTTCATCTAGTAGTTAATCTAATTCAAACTTCTTTATTTTTATTTTGTTGGCTTCTATTCTCGATATGTAATCTATTGACATCCTCAATCTCTAATTGTTTTCCCTTTATTAAGTTCTGTTTGATTTTAGTAATGAAAGCTTCTTCTTGATTTAGTATCCCTCTAAGGAATGCTTTAAATGCACCCCATATAAATAAGGGGTTAGTTGTTGAGTTTTTATTGTCCAACCAGAAGTGCTTAAACTGCTGCGTTAGCTTCTGGCATGTAATTTTGTTTCTTAATAGGGAAGGGTCTAGGGATCTGTCTCTGGATGGGTCAAAAAAGCTGCCTAAAAATACTTCAACTATAGAATGGTCTGACCAACTGGTTTGAGTTATGTTGGCATGTAATGTTAGTGGGCATAGGATTTGGCTAACAAATATATAATCAATCCTGGAGGAGGAATTATGGGCTGTAGAATAGTATGTGTAATTTTTTATCCTTTTATTATAAATTATCCATATATCAATTAGTTTATGGTCTAGGATTAAGTCACTCAAAATCTTTTTGGAGGTTGTGCTTGCTGACGGAGACCTATCTAGTTTATCATTTAGTGTTCAAGTTCAAATCTCCTCCTAGGATAATTTTATGTCTTTTCCCAGAGGTTAATAACTTACTTATTTTAGCTATGAATTGACCCTGGTTTTCATTAGGGGCATAAACATTTCCCAAGACTTCAGTGTTGCCTTAAATTTTCCCTTTTTCTAAAGATAAATCTTCCCTCTGGATCCCTAATTACCTAATCTTCCTGGAAATTGAGGGACGAGTGCAATATAATAGAGACCCCTCTCTTTTTCTTTTGGCCAAATGAATGGTATTGAATTGGGAAAGCTGATAAAATATTTGGGGTTATGTGTGGAGATGAAATGCGTCTCTTGCAGCATAATAAAGTGTGCCTTGCTAGCTTTGTATTCTGAAATGTATTTTTTCCTTTTAATGTGAGAGTGTAACCCTCTCACGTTATGTTATATTATTTTAAAGTACATCCTAAATCAGTGTGAAATATCTTGTAACAGCACATGTGGTGTATGTTTAGGTTTGGTAGTACCTGGAGTAGTAGTAGTGGTTCTAGTATCTTTTTTGTTGAATTGCTTGGTTCCTTAATGTTCCACCTTGGGGATCGAGGGTCCAGTATACCACGAGTGATCAAAGATAAAGGGAGGAAAACTAGGGAGAGAAATAAGACATTAGTATACATAATAACACAATATAATAATAGTATCTTTGTGAGATACTCAATTTTTCATTTTGTGGGACTTATTGATCTCATGGTGCATATATTGTTTAATAAATATGGTGTTCATCAGCAAACATACTTAAACAAAAAATTTAAACAGGTAAACAATTAAGTGCTTGTACCCTGATATTTCCTAGACAAGAGGCTGGTGTTAACCATATTTAGACTGGCAGGGTGTAATAGTGAGAACAAAATAGGACTAGTAAAAACTACCTCATGAACTGATAATATTTTGAGGTGGGTTTTATAGAAGCAGCAACTTATTACTACTTTTAGGGAATAGACTGGTTATCTAGATGGCTACAGATTATCGTCTTAATGTTACTTTCCTTGATCAGCTGTTATGGGGCAATGACACATGGGTCAATATCAGCTAAGGTATTCTATGTGGTCAGTGTAGGTTTAACAGTATTGGGTTTTCACAACAACAATAAGTGGCCCCTACACAGCATTATCTATTTCAATCACCTCTTATGGCCTCAGAGATGTTACACAGCAGGGTCTTGAACATTTATAAAAAACTAAATCTTAAAACAGATCTTATGGCCCCAAGTATGAGATACAACTAGGCCTTGAAAAATTACAAAAAAACTATAATTAATTAGCAATTTTTTGAGCAAGTTGATTAAAACAAGGTCAAGGGCTGACCATGTTAGAAGGCTGAGTTTCCTGAATAATTATGTATAACAAAATAAATAGGTAATACCATAACTAAGAGTTTCAGTATAGTGAAACAGTGAATACTAAACATAGCCTAATGTGTAAAATTAATTAAATCTCTAACAAACAGGGATTAACTACATAGCACCCCTCCATGTTTTTAAAGAGACATTAACAACCTCTATGTTTTAAATAGATTGCGGACCCTCTCACTCTTTTGGAATACAGAAGTGGGTCTCCTTAGTCCAAACCATTACCCCCTATTAAGGTTACTGTATGTCCATAAAACTTAGGTTCAACTCTGGAAATGTTCCTTGGTATAGTTTGCAAAGAGTCTACAAGGAAGTAGGCATGTTATGTAGAAATTTCAGAAGTTCAGATTGGCAACATTCGCTCTTTTCTATTTCTGGAAGCAGGTTACATAAAATCTGAAGGACGACTTCATTTTACTTGTTGTAGGATTCTAGTATGTTTCGAAGCCTGACATAAGGAGGCCTATTTATCAAGCTGTCAACCACAAATACGCTGGAATTCCGCAGCGTAATTGTGGAGAGCTTGATTCGCCTTATTTATCACACCCTACAGACCGGCAAAAGTAGAAATTTGTGACGTAACATACGATTCGCCGGTCTCAGTCCGACACAGATCGATGCTTACGTCACTACAGATGTTCCGAATTCAAATTCGGCACTCTCTGACTACTTTTGGAAGTTAGCAAATATCTAACAGGTACGCTCGCCACTATTCCGGCCCAGCGTACCTGGTTTTCAATACGCCGCCCTGGAGGCGGCAGATGCCATAGGAATCAATGGGAGTCTGAAAGCAGCAAAAGCTTATGTTCGCTGCTGCCCGATATCCCATTGATTCCTATAGGAGAATAAAAGTTATGTTTACACCTAACACCCTAACATGTACCCCGAGTCTAAACACCCCTAATCTGCCGCCCCCTAGACCGCCACAACCTACATTATACTTATTAACCCCTATTCTGCCGAACCACCACCACCTACATTATACTTATTAACCCCTAATCTACCGCCCGGCCACCGCCGCCACCTACATAAAGTTATTAACCTCTATCCTGCCGCTCCCGGAGCCCGCAACTAAATAAATGTATTAACCCCTGAACCCCTGGCCTCCCACTTCACTAGTACTTACTAAACCTATTAACCCCTAAATCGCCAGCCCCCCACATCGCCATAACTAAATTAACCTATTAACCCCTAAATATAACAACCCGCTAACTGTACATTAAATATTAATTAATTAATTAACCTACCCTAACTATTATAATAAAATTACATTAAACTATATTAAATTAATTAACCTACCCTATTATAATAAAATTACATTAAACTATATTAAATAAATTAATAAATCTAACTAAATTACATCAAACTACAAATTAAATTAACTATATTATATATTTAGAAACCTCACCCTACTCAAATCATTTAAATCTACACTACAAAATTATTAAGTTACAACAAACTAACAACTAAGTTACAAAAAATAACAAACTCTAAGTTACAAAAAATAAAAAAGAAATGAGCAAAGATTTAAACTAATTATACCTAATCTAAGGGCACTATGACAATAAAAAAGCCCCCCCAAAATAAAAAACCCTAACCTACAATAAACTACAAATAGCCCTTAAAAGGGCCTTTTGTGGGGCATTGCCCCAAAGAAATCAGCTCTTTTACCTGTAAAACCTAAGCTCCCCATTGCCCTAAAAAGGGAATTTGGATGGGCATTGCCCTTAAAAGGGCATTTAGCTCTATTGCACCCAAACCCTAATCTAAAAATAAAACCCACCCAATAAACCCTTAAAAAATCCTAACACTAACCCTTGAAGATCGACTTACAGTTTTGAAGATCCGACATCCATCCTCCAATAAGCCAGCAGAAGTCTTCATTCAAGCGGCCGAAGTCTTCATCCAAGCCTGCAGAAGTCTTCACCCAGACGGCATCTTCTATCTTCATCCAGCTTCATCCGACGCGGAGCATCCTCTTCCATCGACGTCTTCTTGAACAATGAATGTTCCTTTAAATGACGTCATCCAAGATGGCGTCCTTAGATTCCGATTGGCTGATAGAATTCTATCAGCCAATCAGAATTAAGGTTGAAAAAATCCTATTGGCTGTTGCAATTAGCCAATAGGATTGAGCTTTCATCCTAATGTAGGTGGCGGTGGTGTAGGGGGCAGCAGATTAGGGGTTAATAACATAATGTAGGTGGCGGTGGTGTTGGGGCGGCAGATTAGGGGTTAATAATTTTATTTAGTTGCGGCGGGGTCCGGAAGCGGCGGTTTAGCGGTTAAAAACTTTATTAGAGTTGCGGTGGGGTCTGGGAGCAGCGGTTTAGGGGTCAATAACTTTATTTAGTTGCGGCGGGGTCCAGGAGTGGCGGGATAGGGGTTAAACAGTTTAGTATAGTGGCGGTGTTTAGTGACAGTATACAAATAAAGCTGTGAAAAAGCCGAATAGCAACGAGATCGATGACTGTTAGTTAACAACAGTCCGCTGCTCATCATCCCATACTTGGTGCGTGACTTTTTGACAGCTTTTTTGATAACTATGGAGAACTATTCAGGTCCGTGGCAGCGATGTTAGGAGATGTCAGGCGAGCGTATTGGTGCCGGCAAATGCAGCACAGTTGACGGCTTGATAAATAGGCCTCTAGATCTTCTAAACCTTTTTTTCCAGATCCTCGAGCTGCGTCTCCAGTTGTATCTTATTATTTTGATTTGGAGTGAATGTTGTATGATGGGGATTTCCTTAAAGGGACACTAAACCCAATTTTTTTCTTTTCTGATTCAGATAGAGCATGCAATTTTAAACAACTTTCTAATTTACTCCTATTATCAATTTTTCTTCGTTCTCTTGCTATCTTTATTTACAAATCAGGAATGTGATGCATAGGAGCCGGCCCATTTTTGGTTGAGAACCTGGGTTATACTTGATTATTGGTGGGTAAATGTAATCCTCCAATAAGCAAGCGTTATCCATGGTGCGGAACCTAAAATGGGCTGGCTGCTAAGATTTACATTCCTGCATTTAAAATTAAGATAGCAAGAGAACGAAAAAAATTTGATAATAGGAGTAAATTAGAAAGTTGCTTAAAATGTCATGCTCTATCTGAATCATGAAAGAAAGAAATTGGGTTCAGTGTCCCTTTAACTATCTCCTCTACCTTGTCTTCTAGAGTAGAAGTTTGTTGACCAATTTCTCTGATATCACTTCTCAGATCTTTAACCCCTTAAGGACCAGCGACGTACCCTGTATGTCACTGGCCTTTTTTTAGGACTTGATTGTTTTATAGCGCGGTCTTGCCACCAGTGTTGAGACTGCTCTATTCCACAAAGCCTGCTGGAGGGAGGGCATTAATAACGTGTTCTTTCTAGACTTGTGCTATTATGTCCTGAAAAAACCCTTAACGACCAGTGACATACAGGGTACATTGTGGTCATTAAGGGGTTAATAGCAGATTTCAGTTCTATTTTAAATACTTCTTTGATTTGTTGGAAAAGTGTGTTTGTTGTAGGCTGCATCTGTTCATCTGTACCATTATCCGACAAGCTAATATTTGGCTTCCAGGGAGCGAGATTTGTCTTGAGTTATAGACTTTTTCTTTGCTTTAACTGATTGGTTCTTTCCCTTCATTTTCTGAAGAATATTTTCTGATGAGAAAGGTCCTGTTTGCAGCAATAATTCTTTAATAGTAAAAGGTGATATGGAATCACTTACAGAATATCCTCAAGTAGAAGACTAGACAGCTGAATGGAACAGCCACATATCTTTGCTAGCTTAACACCATGGGAACAACAAAATG
Source organism: Bombina bombina (assembly GCF_027579735.1). NCBI lineage: Eukaryota > Metazoa > Chordata > Amphibia > Anura > Bombinatoridae > Bombina > Bombina bombina. Next base: position 121,839,735 of record NC_069505.1, read on the forward strand.
AGACCTATGAAGACACAGACATTCCAGCTATTGAAGGGTCTGTACTTCAATCATGAGTCTACATGTTGCAAAAGGATATACACAGCACCAACACAAAACGATACAAGCTCACAAAATAAGATCCTTAATAAACTTAAAGAATAGTCATAGCAGTACAGAAAGAGGGAGCGCCAAAAAGGCTACGTGTTGATTGTAGCTAGAAGTAGTGAATATTCAACCTGTGTAATCCTGCTTATCTCTCAGCCAATAGGATTGAGCTCACATTTTATTGACTGATTGGAATAGCCAATAGAATGCAAGCTCAATCCTATTGGCTGATTGGATCAGCCAATAGGATTGAAGTTCAATCCTATTGGCTGATTGCAACAGCAAATAGGATTTTTTCTACCTTAATTCCGATTGGCTGATAGAATTATATCAGCCTATCTGAATCTAAGGGACGCCATCTTGGATGACGTCATTTAAAGGAACCTTCATTCGTCGGTAGTCGTCGGAAAGAAGAGGATGCTCCGCGTCGGATGTCTTGAAGATGGACCTGCTCCACGCCGGATGGATGAAGATAGAAGATGCCGTCTGGGTGAAGACTTCTGCGGGCTTGTATGAAGACTTTGGCCGGCTTCTTGGAGGACTTCTTGCCGCTTGGATGAATACTTCTCCCGGCTTCTTGGAGGATGGATGTCGGATCTTCAAAACTGTAAGTAAATCTTCGGGGGTTAGTGTTATAATTTTTTAAGGGTTTATTAGGTGGGTTTTATTTTTAGATTAGGGTTTTGGGCTGCAAAAGAGCTAAATGCCCTTTTAAGGGCAATGCCCATCCAAATGCCCTTTTCAGGGCAAAGGGGAGATTAGGTCTTTTTAGTTAGCTTTTTATTTGGGGGGTTGGTTGTCTCGGTGGTGGGTTTTACTGTTGGGGGCATTTGTATTTTTTTTACAGGTAAAAGAGCTGATTACTTTGGGGCAATGCCCCGCAAAAGGCCCTTTTAAGGGCTATTTGTAGTTTATTGTAGGCTAGAGGGTTTTTTTATTTCGGGGGGGCTTTTTTATTTTCATAGGGCCCTTAGATTAGGTGTAATTAGTTTAAAGCTTTGATAATTTCTTTTTTTTTTTTTTTGTAACTTAGCGTTTATTTTTTTGTGTAACTTAGTGTTTGTTATTTTTTGTAACATAGTATGTTTTTTGTAACTTTGTAATTTTTTAGTGTAGATTTAAATTATTTGAGTAGGGTTAGGTGTTTAAATATATAATATAATTAATTTAATTTGTAGTTTCATGTAATTTTAGTATAAAAGTTAGGTTAGATTATTTTTTATTTTAATATAGTTTAATGTAATTTTAGTTTAAAAGTTAGGTTGGATTAATCATTAATTTAATATAGTTTAAAGTAATTTTATTATAATAGTTAGGGTAGGTTAATTATTAATTTAATATAGTTTAATGTAATTTTAGTATAATAGTTAGGGTAGATTAATTCATAGTTTAATATAGTTTAATTTAAATCTAAAGGTAAGTTTAAATGTATTATAAGATAGGGATGAGTTAATATTTAATGTAAGGTTAGCGGGTTGTTAGGTTTAGGGGTTAATAGTTTAATTTAGTTTATGGCGATGTGGGGGGCTGGCGGTTTAGGGGTTAATAGGTTTAGTAAGTGCTAGTGATGTGGGAGGCCAGGGATTTAGGGGTTAATAACTTTATTTAGATGTGGTGGGCTCCGGGAGTGGCGGGATAGGGGTTAATAACTTTTATTTAGGTGGCGGCGGTGTAGGGGGCAGCAGATTGGGGGTTAATAAGTATAATGTAGGTGGCGGTGGTGTAGGGGGCGGCAGATTAGGGGTGTTTCGACTTGGGGTACATGTTAGGGTGTTAGGTGTAAACTTAACTTTTCTTCTCCCATAGAAATCAATGGGATATCGGGCAGCAGCGAACATAAGCTTTTGCTGCTTTCAGACTCCCATTGATTCCTATGGCATCCGCCGCCTCCAGGGCGACGTATTGAAAACCAGGTACGCTGGGCCGGAATAGTGGCGAGCATACCTGGTAGTTATTTGATAACTAGCAAAAGTAGTCAGATAGTGCCGAATTTGCATTCGGAACATCTGTAGTGACGTAAGCATTGATCTGTGTCGGACTGAGACTAGCGGATCGTATGTTACGTCACAAAATTCTACTTTTGCCGGTCTTCCAGCATATTTGCAGTTGACGTCTTGATAAATAGGCCCTTAGGAGTAAATTAGAAAGTTGCTTAAAATGTAATGCTCTGAATCTTGAAAGAAAAAATTTGGGTTCAGTGTCCCTTTAATACCCACTCTGTATATCTCAGTGAAAGATGTTAATCATTCCTCTGTAACTTGTAGGAAGGGATCAATCACTGCTATTTATATATGTGTGACTTCAAAGGATTTCATCACAACCCAATATGTATGCTCATGTATGGATATCTTGGGTAGACAGACAAAATTAATTAAAACAGGTATGGAAGTGAAAACCACAGAAAAAGAGATCTCTCATTAGGGTAGTAAAGTAATAAAAACTATAAGCTTAAATATATGTTAAAAAGTCTATTTCATTGTTTTAATAAAAAAGCACTAAGCAGGTGCTAATACTTAATAGAAAGCATGGCAATATGTATTATTCATCTATTTAAATAGATTTTACAATTTTATATATATATATTTTTATACTACATTTGTGCTTCTTGTCACAGTCCTACAAGGAGGAGGTGGTCTTTGCAGGAAGGTTTATCTTAGCCGGATGTCACACAACTTCTGGGTTAGTGAATAGACTAGATAACAGGGTATCAGATTTGCTCATGCCCAGAACTGACAGAATAAAACTTAGGTTTTAAAAATCCTCTGCTCTTATCACACTGGGGCAAAGGGCTACACTGAGAATTTCTAAGTGCTAATTTTGCAATAAAACAAGTAAGTTATTTGTTTTTTTTTTACACATTCTCTTTCTTTTTATATTCACTTTGATTTAACATTTGTGTTTTTACCAAAGGAGCACTGTATAATATCCCTTTTAAAGAAAAAAAAATTGCTCTAAAAGATCAATGCCAATGTTAAAAAATGTAACTTCTGATTTTATCTGTGGCAGTGTCACTTTATGCAATAAAACATGATTCAGTAAGACTAGGGGCAGGGTAGTGTTTCTGCTTTCAAATCATTGCTATGATTACAAAGTCAGTATGACATTGAAAATACAGAATACTAAATTTAGTTGGAGTATTAGACGGAACATATCTGATTTAAACATAGAGCAACTAAATCTGCAACTAGGAAAAGACTACAGAACAGAGGAACTTCCAACTGTGATAATAAGTTTCTTGGCAGATGTGCATACTGTATGTCAAACAAAATGAGCCTCTGAAGATTAGAACTTTTTATAACTGTTTCAAAGTGAAATAAACTACAAAAATCTATAGACAAAAGTTAGATAGTTCTCAATTTAAAGGGACATTAAACCCAAAAATGTTCTTTCATGATTCATTCTTTAGATCCTTTGTTGAAGAAATAGAAATGCACATTGGTGATCCAATCACATGAGGCATCTATGTGCAGCGACCCATCAGCAGCTACAGAGCTTATGTAGATATGCTTTTCAGCAAAGAATATCAAGAGAATGAAGCAAATTGGATAGAAGTAAATTAGAAAGTTGATCAAAATTGCAGGCTCTTTCTAAATCATGAAAGAAAAAAATATGGGTTTTATGTTCCTTTAAAGGGCCACTGTAAGTAAATATTTTCTATGCCTGTTACTAACTAACTACCCCAAATACGCTTTTTATCAATAGCATTTCATTAACATATCTCTACCGTATATCAGAAATCTTGTCTGCAAATTTAATTGTTTTCCAAACCCACTCCGTGGGTATCCTTTGCTCTGTACCAATCCGCTTACAATACCTAGGTTTCAAAATGGCGCTTTAAACACAAAGTTATTGGTTTAAGTATTTTGAACACGCAGTGCTGAAAATAGTGGGCAGGATAACGTGACATCATCGGCGAATAAAAGATATAACTTTTAGAACGTTATGATACTTCGTTTTGGAGAAAATATAGGTCAGTAGGTTTTAATTAATGTTTATTAACTTTAATATGTTAGTTGTTTAGCTTAAAAATTATAACAGAAAGTAATCCTTTAAGTAAAATGTCACAGAATTATACAATTATTATGTGGGTTATTTTAAAAACCATAACAGCATTTTTTTTTATTTTTTATTTTGGTTTGCAAAGCTTTATTTGCATAATTCAAAAATAACATTACAGGAGCCACAAAGCATCTGAGGCTGTGTACAAGGACAGTATTACAGTTTGTAGGACAACACTCAAGAGTCTTTTTAGTGTTCTTTGAGGCCTCATGTGGCCGGAAGGAGCCTATTGTGGTAAGACACTGTCCTCGTCTGACCTTATATAGGAGTTGTCTCTAGGTCAGATATGCAGGCTCCTGCAGTTCGTTTCCGTCATGCAATATTTTAAATTTTTTATTTTCCTTTTGAAATTTAAACCTTTGACTTGTGTAAACAGATATAAGCTTAACAACAACAGTAATTACAGTTTGTTTCCTGTACAGGTTGGGTGTTCATGTTGGATTTAGATAATTATCCATGGGAAGGGGATGGGGCATAAAGAGGAGGGGGGGGGGAGGGAGGAGGTCAGAGTGGGGGAAAAAGGGCTCATGTTATTGGAGGATGGGGAGGGGGAAAAGAAGGGGGGAGGGAAAGGGTGTAAGGGGGGGGGGTGGAAATGATATGGAGGGGAGCATAACAGCTATTTTTATTTATTTATTTTGTGATGTAAAAGAATCTGTCAGGGTTTCTCCCTAACTCCCTATTTAACTGCCTCAATCCTGTTTGCCATTGCCCTTGCGTTGTCTCTGATCTCTCTGTGACTTATTGTGTTCCTGATTCTGACCTGGCTTGTTTGAAGTCCCTTCTGGTTCCTGATCCCTGGCTAGTTCCTGACTTCACTGATCTTCGTGTTCCATCCTGACCCCGCTCGTCTGACTACTTGATTTGGTTCCTGACCTGGCTCATCTTACTGTCTGCTCTGGCTTTGACTCCTGGCTTGTCATTTGACTTTTGGACTCGTTATAATTTTTTGTTATTTTTTGTAGAGGTGTAATTTATTTAGCATTTTACATCTCTGTCTGGTTCCTGGTACCCTGGCATCTGCTCCAGCCATAGAACAAGCTATAACACTTTTCTTAGTTCCCTAGTTTGAGCGCTTCTGTCTTTTTGTGCAAACAATACATATCAGCCGGACTATGATACCATAAGAAATGTTGTATGCTTCACATTTTTCTGCAAATATCTAAAGACAAAAACAAAAGAGGGCGCTTCATGTGCATATCAGTAGGTCATTCGAAGCTGATAAACGAAGATAACATAGGGTACTCACACAAAGCTGCAGCACCCTGGTGTGCTGGTAGAGGCGTTCTGAAAACTCGCAGCACTCCAGCTCACTGAACTCCGATGGCCGGTTTCTCCACAGCAAGGTAGAACTCAATGTTACATCAACGGTAGCGTGAATCAGGCACACAAGAGTAAGGTTTTGATTAAAACAAGTTAAATTAAAACCATCAAAAGTGCTTAAATAAAAGGAGGTACAAGGTCTACATATAATACCCCTATGTACACCTTGTATCACTTTTTATTAGCTCCCCCTAGGGGTACATATATTCCTAGGTTTTTATTTACTTAACATTTGTTTAAAAACATAAAATGAGTGGCCCTTTTATTGAAAAAATGAAATAACGAATGGATGCAACATAACATTTTAGTTGCTTTGTTTCTAAAGTGAAACCGCTACTCTAAAGGTGAGAAAAACATTACATTTACTGTTTAACATTATTCAATAGTGATCTAGCAATCTAGCAAATATAGTTACATAACTAACCCTTCCATTTTTGCTTTTAATCTTAGCTGAGAGCTTGTAAGTGAGTGATGGACTTTTTTCTGTGTGTTGTATTAATTTGTTTTGTAATTTTCTCTATGGGCCTTGCACCCAGGCCTGTCTGGAGTTAACTGCCTGTCACTCTGTGGACAGCACAGCTTCCTGTGAGTGCCAGTGAGCACCCAGGGATGATCATGTTGCAGGGTCATGGAATGTGTACCCAGTCCAGTCTGAGAGTGCAGTCCCCTTCTGTGTTTTGTATATGTCTAAGGTGATTACATAAGCCTGTGCACCCTTCACTTGTTCCCATTGTTGGATTGAGAGCTTGCATTGTGTGGCTGTTTTAGGGACCCAGATTTTGGAAGGGACTTTGATTTTGGACAGATGCAGTAACTAACCCTTCCATTTTTGCTTTTAATCTGAGCTGAGAGCTTGTAAGTGAGTGTTGAACTTTCTCTGTGTGTTGTGTATATATATATATATATATATATATATATATACAGGGAGTGCAGAATTATTAGGCAAATGAGTATTTTGACCACATCATCCTCTTTATGCATGTTGTCTTACTCCAAGCTGTATAGGCTCAAAAGCCTACTACCAATTAAGCATATTAGGTGATGTGCATCTCTGTAATGAGAAGGGGTGTGGTCTAATGACATCAACACCCTATATCAGGTGTGCATAATTATAAGGCAACTTCCTTTCCTTTGGCAAAATGGGTCAAAAGAAGGACTTGACAGGCTCAGAAAAGTCAAAAATAGTGAGATATCTTGCAGAGGGATGCAGCACTCTTAAAATTGCAAAGCTTCTGAAGCGTGATCATCAAACAATCAAGCGTTTCATTCAAAATAGTCAACAGGGTCGCAAGAAGCGTGTGGAAAAACCAAGGCGCAAAATAACTGCCCATGAACTATAACTGCCCATGAACTGAGAAAAGTCAAGCGTGCAGCTGCCAAGATGCCACTTGCCACCAGTTTGGCCATATTTCAGAGCTGCAACATCACTGGAGTGCCCAAAAGCACAAGGTGTGCAATACTCAGAGACATGGCCAAGGTAAGAAAGGCTGAAAGACGACCACCACTGAACAAGACACACAAGCTGAAACGTCAAGACTGGGCCAAGAAATATCTCAAGACTGATTTTTCTAAGGTTTTATGGACTGATGAAATGAGAGTGAGTCTTGATGGGCCAGATGGATGGGCCCGTGGCTGGATTGGTAAAGGGCAGAGAGCTCCAGTCCGACTCAGACGCCAGCAAGGTGGAGGTGGAGTACTGGTTTGGGCTGGTATCATCAAAGATGAGCTTGTGGGGCCTTTTCAGGTTGAGGATGGAGTCAAGCTCAACTCCCAGTCCTACTGCCAGTTTCTGGAAGACACCTTCTTCAAGCAGTGGTACAGGAAGAAGTCTGCATCCTTCAAGAAAAACATGATTTTCATGCAGGACAATGCTCCATCACACACGTCCAAGTACTCCACAGCGTGGCTGGCAAGAAAGGGTATAAAAGAAGAAAATCTAATGACATGGCCTCCTTGTTCACCTGATCTGAACCCCATTGAGAATCTGTGGTCCATCATCAAATGTGAGATTTACAAGGAAGGAAAACAGTACACCTCTCTGAACAGTGTCTGGGAGGCTGTGGTTGCTGCTGCACGCAATATTGATGGTGAACAGATCAAAACACTGACAGAATCCATGGATGGCAGGCTTTTGAGTGTCCTTGCAAAGAAAGGTGGCTATATTGGTCACTGATTTGTTTTTTGTTTTGTTTTTGAATGTCAGAAATGTATATTTGTGAATGTTGAGATGTTATATTGGTTTCACTGGTAAAAATAAATAATTGAAATGGGTATATATTTGTTTTTTGTTAAGTTGCATAATTATTATGCACAGTAATAGTCACCTGCACACACAGATATCCCCCTAAAATAGCTATAACTAAAAACAAACTAAAAACTACTTCCAAAACTATTCAGCTTTGATATTAATGAGTTTTTTGGGTTCATTGAGAACATGGTTGTTGTTCAATAATAAAATTAATACTCAAAAATACAACTTGCCTAATAATTCTGCACTCCCTGTATACATATATAATAGCCATTTTAACCCTTATAAAAAGTGTTACTAATATTTATATAATTTTTATCAGATAGTGTATATATACAATAGCGTTAAACCCAACGGGAGCAAATTTATGCCTAGATTACGAGTTTTGCGCTAAACAGGGTGCGAAACTACCGCCAAAAAAGTTGCGTTATTTCACTCCCTATAGTGCTGCCATTACGAGTTACTGAAAAGCTTCCTTGTGCGTGCAATATGGTGGCGTTAAGCCAAGGGCTGATTTGACGTGCTTGTGCACGCTTTCCCCCATAGACATCAATGGGGAGAGAGTGTTAGAAAAAAACACCTGAAGTGCGGAGTGAAAAATCTCCATAACACAACCCCATTGATGTCTATGGTTAAAAAGTTAAGTTTAAACCTAACATAAACCCCTAGGCTAAACACCCCTAATCCACCGCTCCCGACATCGCCGACACTAATAAAAGCTATTAACCCTTAATCCGCTGTTCCCCGACATTGCCTCCACTAAATAAAATGATTAACCCCAAAACCTCCGGCCTCCCATATCGCCGCTACTAAATAAACATATTAACCCCTAAACCTCCAACCCCTACATTGCCGCCACTAAATAAACCTATTAACCGCTAAACCGCCAGCCCCCACATTGCAAAACACTAAATTAAACTATTAACCCCTAAACCTAACACCCTCTAACTTTAAATTAAAATTACAATATAACTATCTTTAAATAAATAAAAGCTTACCTGTGAAATAAAAATAAACCTAACATTAAACTATAAATTAACCTAACATAACTATTATAATAAAATAAAAATACAACCAATTAAAAAATCTAAATTACAAATTTAAAAAAATCTAACACTACGAAAAAAAAATAAAAAATACAAAAGTACAAAAAACAATAAACACTAAATTACGAAAAATAAAAAACACTAAGCTTACAAAAAATAATAAATGAAAGTATCAAAAATAAAAACAATTACACCTAATCTAATAGCCCTATAAAAATAAAAAAGCCCCCAAAATAAAAACACCTCCTAACCTGTAATAAACTACCAATAGCCCTTAAAAGGGCTTTTTGTAGGGCATTGCCCTAAGTTAAACAGCTCTTTTAGTTGGAAAAAAAATACAAAGTCCCCTCAACAGTAAAATCCACCACCCAAAAAAAAACCCAAAATAAAAAACCTAACTCTAAAAAAACTAAGCTACCCATTGCCCCTAAAGGGGCATTTGTATGGGCATTGCCCTTAAAAGGGCATTTAGCTCTTTTTCACTGCCCCTAAAAGGGCATTCAGCTATTTTACAATTGCCCAAAGCCCTAATCTAAAAAAAAAACCATCCAAAAAAATGAAGAAGAAAAAACTAACACTAACCCCATTAAATCTACTCACGGTTCCTGAAGTCCGGACATCCATCTTCATCCAGGCGGCGACACCTTTATCCATCCGTCCTCTTCATATGGTCACCGCCATACACTGAAGATGAATGGAAGGTAGCCGTTTCAAAATGGCGTACCTTGTATTCCTATTGGCTGATTTGATTCTTCAAATTCAAATCAGCCAAAAGGATGAGAGCATCTGAAATCCTATTGGCTGTTCAAAACAGCCAATAGGATGAGAGCTACTGAAATCCTATTGGCTAATTTGAACAGAGCACCACTTGTAATCCCTTAATGTTGAATTATGCATAATTGCAAAAACAAATTGCCACGTACAAATTATTTATGTTGCCTGTTGTGCATGTTTGACCTTAAAAAAAATTACATAATGAATGCTTGATCAATGCAAGAGCTCATTTATATCTGTCGCTAACTGACCACATCAGAAATGATTAGATAAATATACTAAAGGAGTTTTTCAAGGGTTATCACATATTTTTTTTTAATTTTAATTAGATTGTTTAGTAATGCTGTTGTTACGATACTGGTATTCTTGATTGTGAAATGATTAAAATAAATGTTATATTACACCTGGTAGTTGTGTTAAAGAACAGGTCCTAATCTTTAAGAATACCACTATTTTCAAGTTCAATGTTGCATCAATTTATTTCAGGGAGAAATTACTTTTACAATCAGGGGTTATTAAATCTAGACCAGAGACCCTACAGAGCTATAAAATATGATTTTTCTCCAAAATGACTATGCTTTACATTTGTATTAATATCAATTTTTTTGGGTAAAATAAACTATCTCAGATTTATAATCCAGCATGGACTGAAAGAACAGCTTCCAAAGTGTCCAATTATTGTTGGCCAACCTTCATACTTGGGGACATTTATGTTGGCTTAATGCATATAAGTTATTTTTAATTAAACAACTGTTGAGTCTTATTTGAACTGCAACAAATTGCTTTCAGGAACATTCCTGGCCCTGCACTGCTTAGGGAATACTACCTCACCCTTAATGAGCTTTCCTGACAGAAGTGGCTGTTAATGTTACCATTATACATTATTTATCTAATGAGTCTGCAGTACATACAGTAAGTAGTTTATAGACTCTAACTACTAATAGGCAGAGTGTATGAACGGCCTGTTTAATGCTCCCCAAGTCTGCATAAAAAGTTATCAAATAATGTGATGATATCAACCAGCAATCTCTGTAGAAATAATTTACGCTGCATGTCAAGAGCTGCAGTTTTTTTTTTAGTGTGGACTGACTCTAAACAAAAGGAACAAATCTTAGTAAAATATTTTTTATTGTTTAAAAAGATAGATAATCTCTTTATTACCCATTCCCCAGTTTTACATTTATATTCACAATTGTTATTATGTTATATGGTGATTTAGCATTAAGGTTTTAACAGGCTAAAGAGCCGTTAAATGTATCCACTTATATTTACCAACCGGCCTTGAAAATGTATAATTGAAAATGTTATCATGCTTATATATTGTTCTGTACTTTGGATGAAACCATGGGCTATTTTGGTAGCATCATTATGTTTTTAACCTATCACAAAGGCTTTTATCCCTTATGAATGAAAGGCCAGGTAGGCAGGCCATACAGCTATGACTACGGCCCATTAGCCAAAACGTGTCAGCTGATCTGTGACGCTACCAGCACACTCCAGTGTTTGAATTAGTGGAGATTGCTATGTCTGCCACGCTGTTGTGGCGTTTTTAATGCATATTCAATAAAGAAGATGTTTAAAGTACCTTTGCTAGTTCATGTGTACCATAGAGATAACATTGTGCTCACTCCCATGGAGTTATTTATGAGTTAGTACTGATTGGCTAAAATGCAAGTCTGTGAAAAGAATTGAGATAAGGGGCAGTCTGCAAAGTCTTAGATACAAGGTAATCACAGAGGTATAAAGTATATTAATATAACCGTGTTGGTTATTCAAAACTAGGGAGTGGGTAGTAAAGGGATTATCTATCCTTTTAAACAGTACAAATGTTGGTGTAGGCTGTCTTTAAATATATATATAAAAAAATTGTGGAAATGTTATATTTGGCCACCTGAATATCTTCCCTGCTCTGTGTGTGCTACTAGCAGTGAAGGGAGAGTAACATCACAAATGTTTGGGTTTTAATGGCAGTCAAAGATGTTTAACTTAAGTTTGAAACCAATATATGTGTTTCATGTGTGTGCCTCCTGCTAAGGTTTATTTGTTTACTATGAGCTCAGCCAATGGGCTAGGAATGCAAAACTGATCCAATATCACAGCAATTTCCACTTTAAAGGGCCATAATACCCAAATGTTGAAACACTTGAAAGTGATGCAGCATAGCTGTAAAAAGCTGACTAGAAAATATCACCTGAACATCTCTATGTAAAAAAGAAAGATATTTTACCTCAAAAGTTTCTCAGTAGCCACATCCCACTGTAAAGGACTTCTAAGCAGCAAATCAGTATGTCTGTCCCGGGACAGCGGAAGGAGCGAGCTAACGTGCACATTCATCTTATTTCCCTATTCAGTGTAAGGAAGTTTACAATGAAATCTCATGAGAGTTAAGTGAAATCTCATGAGATCACAGTAAAAGAGTTCATGACCTCAGCACTGCTGATGCTGATTGGCTGCTGTTCATTTCTTCATTTTTTTTTTTTTTTTTGCTTGCAGCTGGGCAGTAACTGAAGTATATTTTTTTACACAGAACTTACTCTGCTGAGCTGAGGAGATTGTGAGGTAAAATATCTTCCTTTTTTACATAGAGATGCTCAGGTGATATTTAACTGTTAGCTTTTTACAGTTATACTGCATCAGTTTCAAGTGATTTAGCAAATGAGTATTATTTCCCTTTAATAATTTTTTTATATTTCTCGTGTTTGTGCATTTACATATTTAATATTAATCTTAATTAAATATTAGGAGCTAGATTACAAGTGAAAGCTTTTTCTATTAGCTTATTTGAACATGCAAATCATCCATTACGAATTCAAGGGCACACCTATATAAAAGGAATACCTTGCATTCAAAATTCAGTGTGGAGCGGGTGTCCGTATGAAGTGGACCTCATTGCTAACCCTCTGAAGATGAAGACCACCGCCAGGATGAAGATAATAAAATGGACCACCGCCGGGATGAAGATGGAGCGCCGCCATCATCATTGGTGAGTACGATCTTGGGTTTAGTGTTTTATTTGCGGTGTTCTTTTTAGATTAGGGACTTTTTTATTTTCTATGGTCAGCAAAAGAGCTAAATACCCTTTTAAGAGCAATGCCCAGCCAAATGTCATTTTCAGGGCACTTTTAGAGTAAGTTTTTATTATATTATTATTATATATTTTTTTTTAAAGAGCTTGATCACTTTACGGCAATGCCATTCAAAAGGCCCTTTAAGGGCTATTGGTAGTTTAGTTTTAGAATAGGTTTTTTTATTTTGGGGTATTAGAAAAGGCGTAACTCTTTTTTATTTTTGGTAATTTGTTTATTTTTTTGTAGTTTTAGGGTTTGTTATTTCAATTTTGTTTTGTTTTTGTAATGTTATTTTTTTTTTAAGTAACGTATTTATTTATTTTTTTATTTATTTTTTAAAATTCTTTTTTATTGAAGGAAACAGAGTCGACACAACATCTCTATTCATATTTTACAGTCAATAAACAATAAACAATTATCTCATTTTACAGGCATGAGGTTGATATACAGTTTATCTGACCATATGCCTGTGGTTCATTGCAGAGATAACAAGTCCGAAAGGTTATAACCATGTCCATGGTGTCTGCATATGAATTTACACTCCGTTCCCTAAAAAAACATTTTCCATTTTTAAACTTCTAACTAACTATTTACAAGTTTACCAATTAACCATTATCAATTAACCATTTATTGTTTCCGCACTTTATTCTTACATTAAAAGGGGAAGAGAAAAAAACAAAACAAAAAAAAAACAACATAATTTTGAGTGGGAGTCTAGTCTAAACACCTCGTCTTTTACTCAGAACAACATTACTTCCAGAGATTCTCGGTTTAGGTCTTAACTTTGTGTACTAATCCCTATGGGTCGCCTCCCTTCTCTCAGATCTATTTGTAATATTGCCTCCAAGTGGGCAAAGGGCTTCAATACTTGATTCTGTATAGTTAGGTCCAATGTGTCTATAAATAGTCTCCATTTCTGTAGGAAGGGACTCAATCTGCATGCTGTGTCTAGTCTCACATCGTATTGTTCCACAAAGAGTTGCTTGAGTAACATTTGTTTTAGTTGTGCTACTGTTGGTGCCTGTCTAGTGATCCATCTTTTAAGAATGCATTGTCTAGCCAGTAGTGTGTATAGTGTTAGGAATCTATGTAGTCTCCTATGTGTGTCATCCCATTTCAGCATAAAAATTTCCGCCTCCGTGAACACTATCTCTATCTGAAATGTGATCTTTAGCCAATACTGACAGTGACCACAAAATCTCCTGACCACCGGGCATGCATAAAAATAATACTGAAGTGATGGGGTTGTGGCTCCACATTTAACACAATGATCCGGGATTCGTTTATCCCATTTTGATAATCTATGTGGGGTAATGTAATCCATGTGTAAAATTCTGACTTGTGCCTCCCTGTAAGATAATGTTGCCTGTTTTGTTCTCTCTAAGCTTTCCTTCACATCTTGTATTGTCAGTTCTATTGAACATGAACAATGATTGTTCTGTTTTGTCAGTATATTAGCTAAGATCAAATGTTCTTTTTGTTGCAGTAGGTGTGTTTAAAAGTGAGACAGTGAGAATGTCCCTATTCAAAACAGTGTCTGTGAGACCGCAAAGGGCGGCGCCTCCCAGAACCTTGTATTGGATGTTTGCAGTGATGAAACATAATGCCTCAACTGCAGATAGGCATAAAAATGTCTATTTGAAATTTGAAATTTGTTTTTTAGTTCCTGAAATGACCGTACTGTGTGCTGCAATGGATCTAACACGTCTCCAATCGTTTTTAGACCAGCTCTCTTCCAGGCCCGGAAAGGCTCCTGGTCACACCCAGCTGGAAAATCCAGATTTCCAACTATTGGGATAAATTTCGGCGAGGGGAAGTCAATCTTTAAGTACCGATGGATCTTTTGCCAAGCCCTTAATGGATCTTTATACAACACACTATTGGAGGTCACAACAGGCAGTGTCCTCCTATTTCCATAGGGTAAATAGGCTAGCGTGATGGGTGCTATTACTGCCTCCTCTAGTCTAATGTCACAGAAATGCCCTGTACCCAACTGCCAATCCGTTACCAGTCTAGCCAGTGCCGCCCAATTGTACAATCTAAGATTCGGGAGGCCAAGCCCCCCTGCCGAGTATGGGAGCTGTAGTTTCTCCAACGCTATTCTTGGTTTACCTTTTTTCCAGATAAACTGAGACAATGCTCGGGTAAGCAAATGTGAATCTGCTTTATTCATAAGAAACGGCAACATGAGCAGTGGGTAGAGTATTCTAGGCAGCACCATCATCTTGACCAGGTTGACACGGCCCGAGCCCTAAGGGGAGGTTGAGCCAGTTGGACAACTAAGAGGACAACTGTGTACATTTGTCGGAAATGTTTAGTCTATAGATTTTCATAGGATCTCTATGCAGATGGATGCCTAAATAGGTGAGACCCTCCGACACCTCCACGAATGGAAAGCTGTGTTTAGAGTGTGATTGTTTACGGAGCCACAATGCTTCGGATTTGGAGGCATTTATCTTGTACCCGGAAAATCTACCGAATTCAGCTATTGTCTGTAGAATGTTTGGAATGTGTGTCCGTGGAGAATCCACAAACAACAACATGTCATCCACATATAACGTCAATTGGAGAGGAATGTCCTTTATTACAATGCCTGGGAAAATTTGTCTGAGCTTTACCGCAAGTGGTTCCAACGCTAGGACACAATGGGGACAGGGGGCACCCTTGTCTGGTGCCCCTTTGAAGTTGAAAGTCACTTGAGAAAAGTCCGTTAGATAGGATCCGCGCCACCGGTGTAAACGTATTTATTTTATGATATTTTGTTTTATTTAATAGTAATGGTAGTTTATTTTTATTTATTTTTAAAAAGGGTAAGATTGGATTTGTTTTTTTACTTTCACAGATAAGTTTATTTTTTAAAAGTTTTAATTTTTTTAGTAAAGGTTAGTCTATTTTGGTTTAACTTAGGTGGTGCTAGGTTAGGGGGTTTAGATGTTAGTAGATTATTTTGAGTTGGGGGGCTGTTTTTTTAGTATAGTGGTATCCTTTTGATGTGGGGGCTGGCGGTTTAGGGGTTAATAGTTAGTGGGGACTTTGCGATGTGGGGGGCTGGCTGTTAGGTGTTAATAGTGTAGAAGCTCACTTTGCGGTGGGGTGTGTGGCGGTTTAGGGGTCAATAGTGTAGAGAGGTAGTTTGCGATGTGGGGGGGGGGCAGTTTAGGGGTTAATAGTGTAGTTTAGTGCAAATGTTGGGTTGCGTAAAAAGTTTGAGTTGTAAATGCGATTGTGTTCACGCTATCGCATTTACGTTCAATTTGTAATACGAGCGCATGCTAGTGTCAGCTTTTTACAGTTATACTGCATCAGTTTCAAGTGATTTAGCAAATGAGTATTATGTCCCTTTAATTATTTCTTGATATTTCTCGTGTTTGTGCATTTACATATTTAATATTAATTTTAATTAAATATTAAGAGCTAGAATACAAGTGAAAGCTTTTTCTATTAGCTTATTTGAACATGCAAATCAGCCATTACGAATTCAAGGGCACACCTATATAAAAGGAATACCTTGCATTCAAAATTCAGTGTGGAGCGGGTGTCCGTATGAAGTGGACCTCGATGCTAACCCTCTGAAGATGAAGACCACCGCCAGGATGAAGATAAGAAATTGGACTACCGCCGGGATGAAGATGGAGCGCCGCCATCATCGTTGGTGAGTACGATCTTGGGTTTAGTGTTAGTTTTATTTGGGGTGGTTTTTTTAGATTAGGTATTTTTTCTATTTTCTATGGTCAGCAAAAGAGCTAAATACCCTTTTAAGAGCAATGCCCAGTCAAATGCAATTTTCAGGGCACTTTTAGAGTAAGTTTTTATTATATTATTATTATTATTAATTATTATTATTATTATTTTTTAAAGAGCTTGATCACTTTACAGCAATGCCCTTCAAAAGGCCCTTTAAGGGCTATTTGTAGTTTAGTTTTAGAATAGTTTTTTTTATTTTGGGGTATTATAAAAGGAGTAATTCTTTTGTTTATTTTTAACTTAGGTGGTGCTAAGTTAGGGGGTTTAGATGTTAGTGGGTTATTTTAAGTTGGGGGGCTGTTTATTTAGTATAGTGGTATGCTTTTCGATGTGGGGGGCTGGCGGTTTAGGGGTTAATAGTTAGCGGGGACTTTGCAATGTGGGGGGTTGGCAGTTAGGGGTTAATTGTGTAGAAGCTCACTTTGCGGTGGGGTGTGTGGCGGTTTAGGGGTCAATAGTGTAGAGAGGTAGTTTGCGATATGGGGGTGGCAGTTTAGGGGTTAATAGTGTAGTTTAGTGCAACTGTTTCCTCCGGACTAACTTTTAAGCAACCTTTTAGGTTGCATAAAAAGTTTGAGTGGTAAATGTGATTGTGTTTACGCTATCGCATTTACTTTCAACTTGTAATACGAGCACATATTACCGCTCAATGCTACTCATAGAAAATATGGGTAGCATAAATTATTGCAAGTTCGCTCAAACAAATTTGCGGTAATTTTAACAGTGTGCCACTTGTAATATGGATTTGAGCGTAAAAACATTGCAATCGCGTTTACACTCCTCGCACTAACGATAGTGCTCCACTCGTAATCTAGGCCTAAATGAGCATAACATA
The DNA here is from genome assembly GCF_027579735.1 of Bombina bombina. Lineage (NCBI taxonomy): Eukaryota > Metazoa > Chordata > Amphibia > Anura > Bombinatoridae > Bombina > Bombina bombina. Next base: position 121,856,919 of record NC_069505.1, read on the forward strand.
TATTCTTAAACAATAATACTATCTGTGCAACAAGAGAATATAAATAGCATCTCAGTTTTTAAAAAGAAAATATATTTCAGAATTAAATCCCACAGCACATACACACAGGGACTGGTTGCAATTGTAGTAAAAACAGTTTTGAAGAATGGAAGAACTTCAAATCTACATCTCCTATCTACAGAGATTAGGTAGTTTAAAAAATAAATGTAGTAGAAGTTGATTTTCTGATGCACTGTCCAAAAATATTTGAGTTATAATTTGTCTTAGTACTGTGATACCAAATTGCCTGAAGTGCATTTCACTAATAGCTTTGTCAAAAGTGAATCCAAGTTGCCTTGACTGTGATTAAATATTTATTAGATTGTCAATAAATTTGCAGGAGACCAGAAAAAAGCAACATTTCTCATAGTGTGTTGTTTCACCCCACAGAGAGAATATCACTTCCATGAGTGAATGCTGCATCATATACAGAAAATGAGAATTGGACGTTGCCTGAATAGAAAGGCCTTGGCTTAGTAAAAAGCTTATCTTTGTTTTTAACCAAAAAATGTCTCTGTAATGCTACAATAATCTGTATATTTTAAGATATGTGTATATCTGGTGAGATTTGTACGCATAATGGGGTACTACTGATCCCCTACACGCATTCACACATAAAGGTGTTTTTTTTGGAAGACAGACTTGCATCAGCCGATGAACTGTTTAACTTCCGTTACTATACGTGTTACTGATACCTCATATGTGGACTGAGGTTGTAAAGTGTAAGCAAGTTTTACCTATGTGTTTTTAATGAATAAAATTTAGCGTGTTTTGTGAAAACAGTATTGCACTATTCTGTGTTTGTTTTTTCTCCACATTGAACCTGATGGAGTTATAATATGTGGGGAAAAAAGCTAAGAGGTGATCTGTACCAAGAAGCATTCAAAGACCTTTTTCCAGCTGAAGAGCCGACTACTTAACGAATCATGGGGCTCTTTTTGATTGAGGTATTTTTTTGTAAGTAGGAAGTTTACCTATTATCACAAGGTTTTTTTGGGCACACCAATTTACCTGAATTTTGAATTTACGGCTTTTGAATACTCCTTCCAATGCGCCTATTATCCGGGGCCTCGTGAGTCCTGATGAGGCCCCGGATAATCGCAAAGCATTGTAGGGCGAAACGTACGTTGACTGTGCAAAAGACAGAGCATACCTGTTCAGCAATCTGATGTTTTGTCTTTGAGAAAATTACAAGCAAAGAGTTTGAGGGCACTCTAATCCGGTGGATACCGGTGAATAGGCACATTGGAAGGAGTATTCAAAAGCCGTAGCGGTTTCATCTAAGTCTCAAGGTAACACTCTAGAAGACACGGCATTAACCGGAACAGACTGGAATAGATCGCCTACAAGGTACAATTTATCTTAAGTGTCTCTTCCTCGTATGGAGTTTTTATTAGCAAGATGGAAACTGTCCTGCTGAACAGTATACGTCACATTGTCAGGAGACTTTTTTGTTGATGCTGAATAACACTGCTTTGATTTGTACTACATGATGAACTATCAGGTCTGCATGTTTCAATGTGAGGCCCACAAGTAACACCTGTAGTAGAGGTAAGAGGACGCTTTCACCTCGTATGCCTCTATTTCAGTTAATCTATGGTGAGGCTGTCTGCTACATTGTTGAACTTTCATCAGTTTGCTACTCATGCTTCAAACAGGCTGAATTAATGGCTACTTCTTGAAGTAGAATTTAAGAGGACGCTTTTACCTCGTAAGCCTCTTTTATAATCAATATTTGGTGAGGCTGTCTGCTACATTGTTGAACTTTCATTAGTTTGTCACATCAAGTTTCAATAAGGTCGATTTAATGGCTACTTCTGTGATGTACAAGCATTAGTCATTTTAGGTCATGTATATATGAGGCTATCATGTATTCTAAGAATCTGAATGTTAGGAGCTAAATGCCCTATTTGATATCATATGATTGCTTAGAAACTGTTGTATAGTCATGCTTCTAATATGTAGTGATGCATCACTTAGTAATCCTATATATTTCTTTGTGACAAAATAAATGCCTCTGCATTATAGCAATGTTTTGACTGCCGTTTCTTAAACAGTGTGTGGTGCGTGCAACTCTCCCTCTGGTGAATAACTGAGCTTTTGTAAAGAGTGCTTGAATCCCTAACTTTGTGAATATCCAAGATATATTCTTTTTTTCTAATTTAATTGTGGATACAGCTTAGTAGGGTCTGCACCACTATTATAAGTGTTTAAAAGTACACTTCATAGGTATCATTGTTACATACTAGTGATAAAAATACAGTTTTATCCTTTAATGTACACATAATTATCCTCTCCCTACATTGCAATTTTGTTCTGTTGTTCTGTTAGCTGTAACATTTATTTAATCTTTTTATATGTCTGAGGCATGAGCCAAGTAAAAACTTTGACAAAACAGTGTGTGCGTATATATGTATATGTGTGTGTGTGTATGCGTGTGTTTGTAAGTATGTGTGTGCGTGTATGTGTACGCATGTGCATGTATATGTGCGTATATATGTATATGTGTGTGTATGCATGTCACAAATACCTCAGGATTTAGCTGCTAAGGGGTTAATTCTGTTTAGCCTGTGAGTAAAAAAGATTTGTTTTTCAAGAAGAACTGTGTGTTTGTGTTTTCTTTGATGTGTCAGAACCCCTCATAAATAGTTTCTAAGACCCATTCCTCCAAATGTTATTGTGTATGCATTGAGTCATAAAGCCAGTCAACCTGTCAACTCCAGAGATACAACACAGTGCCTCAGTCCCAGACACTGATAAGGTCAATAAAAGGACATTGGTACAATGTAGAGATGTGTTTAAGACATATTATAGCCTTAAATGAAGGGAAGTATAACAACCCTGTCATACTTGGTATCAAATTGATTCTCCCAATGAAACTAAGAGATTGCCTATTAGTCTATATGAAAATAGATTTACCTAGCAGAAATTATGTGTTCTATAATTTCAGTCAAAGACTTAGAGCTTATTGAAGGTCATAAAAGACAGGGGGGTTTCTTAGCCCACCCAGGAGGGTGTGGTCAGGCAACTTGATCTCTGGAAAATAGGTATAAGAATCTTGTTTTTAACTATAAAATTGTTCATTCTACATGGGAGGCTGCTACAGTGTGAGTAACCATCTTCTCTTGCCCATCTCCCTGGGGCATATTTAAAAGCTAGAAAAGTATTAGGTCTGTTATTTTCTTCATTTTATTTTAACCTGTTTGCCATGTGTAATTTTATTTGTAACAACTTTTTTATTAATAATGCATTGTGCATAATATTTTTGGCATAATAAATAATTCATTTATTAAGCTTTGGCCTTTGTCTAATAATTGAACCATGTTACTGAAAGAGACTGGAATATTAGAACTGTATATTTTAGGTTATGTTCTGCTAAATTGTATTCTAAGAGTTAATGTGTAAATCTGGGGTTTCCTTAAGATTTCCCATATCATATAATCTTAAGTGGTGGCAGCTAGATATTATAGTTAGTTTAGTGTGGGTGGCATTAAAGGGGAGTTCTGGGCATTTCTTTTACGTCTAGTACAGACTGGAGAGTGTTGTTAACCCTTGCACCCACTTAACTAAATCCCAAGCTTGCCTAGTGTGGCTAGATTGTGACATATTAGTGAGAGTAGAAGGGGTCTGATAACCCTTTCTGTGCCAAATAAGTGACTGGCGTTGGGTTGGTTAACCTTGGTCGTCACAATGCATGTGTTTGTAAATATGTGTGTGCATGTGTGTATGCGTGTGTTTGTAAGAATATGTGTGTGTTTGTAAGAATATGTGTGTGTTTGTATATGTGTATGCCTGCATGTGTATGCGTGTGTTTGTAAGAGTGTGTGTGCGTATGCGTGTATTTGTAAGAATATGTGTGTGCCAGTGTGTGTGTGTGTGCGTGTATGTGTATGCATGTGCATGTATATGTGCGTATATATGTATATGTGTGTGTGTATGCGTGTGTTTGTAAGTATGTGTGTGCGTGCATGTATGCGTTTGTAAGAAAGTGGGACCTATTTATCAAAGGTCTTGCGGACCTGATCCAACAGTGCGGATCAGGTCCGCAAGACCTCGCTGAATGCAGAGAGCAATACGCTCTCCGCATTTAACATTGCACCAGCAGCTCACAAGAGCTGCTGGTGCAACGCCGCCCTCTGCAGACTTGCGGACAATCGGCCGCCAGCAGGGAGGTGTCAATCAACCCAATCGTACTCGATCTGGTTGAATTCCGGCGATTCTTGTCTGCCTCATCAGGGCAGGCGGACAGGGTTATGGAGCAGCGGTCTTTAGAATGTTTAAAATGTTACTGTTCAATATTATCACATTTTTCAGATTTGGTTAAGCATTGATTGACAAAAGTCCAAATGAGCAACAGTTTCATGTTTGAAGATAAACACCATGATACCAAAAATGCAAATGGAATGTGTTACATACATTATATATTACACATCTTAAAGGGATATTAAACAGATTGTAATATAAAATGTTGAATTATCTGTAGTTAAACAACTTTGTATAATACTTTATTTATTTTGTTCCCTTGTAATAATTATTTATTTTGTTCCAATTTAACCCTAAAAATTGTTGCTTTTATAAATTCTACTGAGTTTCTATAAAGTAACGGGCTCATCCATGTTTGAACTTAAACAGACAGGAAACCTAAATATTAATTTTTTTTTAATTTTTTTACAATTCCAATATAGAATGTGATTTTAAACAACTTTCCAATTTATTTCTTTGATCCAATTTGCTTAATTCTCTTGGTATCCTTTTTTTAAGATCATTAATGTACAACTGGGAGCTAGCTGAATACTTCTGGTGAACAAGGGTGGGGGACGAATGTTTTGCAACATTCGAGAAATTAAACAAATTTTAAAACATTTGTTCAAATCGAATTGTTAATGTTTCTACAGCGTTCTAACCTTCTGTTGATGTAATAGTGTTTCTAATACTTTTTTTAAATGTAATATTCGATTAGAATTTTTGTAATAATTCGATTTGAATTATGCAATATTCGAATTTAAAAATTTCGAATTTATATATTTGTAATAGTATTTCTAATGCTCTTTAAATGTAATATTCTAATTATGCAATATTCGAAGTAGAAACATTCAAATTGATATATTTGTATCTATTATGTATCAATTTACTTAATTCCCAACCACATGAACTATTGAACTTCTGAATTGTATTTGTTAAATCGAATGTTACATTAGAAATTTCAAATGTAGACATTTAATCTAATTATGAACATTCGAAATCAAAAGTGACATTCGAAAACTTTAAATAGCATTCGATTACAGAATGTTTAAGAATAATCGTTCTTATTAACATTCAATTAAGTAAATTGAATTTCTACAATAACATTCATTATAACATTCGAATTTGAATATAAACACATTCGCCCATCCCTACTGGTGAACTAATGAAGAGGGGCATTTTTGTGCAGCCACCAAACAGTAGCTAGCTCCCAGTAATGCATTGCTGCTCCTGAGCCTACATTTATATACTTTTCAACTAAGGTTACCAAGATAATGAAGCAAACAGTTGTTTAAAATCAAATGATCTGTCTGAGTCATGAAAGAAGAAATTTGGGTTTAATGTCCCTTTAATTTGCCCCTTATCTGTTCACCTGCTGAAAACAATTAGGGGCAGATATAAAAAAAAAAAGACAATAAATGAGACTGTCCAAAAAGGGATTCCACACAGCTTTGTTTGCATGGAGCTAAATAGAAAACTAGTTTAAACATGGTGATGCCCGCTACTTTATAGAAACTAAAGTACTTTATACAAACTAAACCTTTACACTTATATTTTTAATATTTAAACAACTAATATAATTGTAAAAATACATCTAGATATTATTCTAAGGCTAATCCTTGCTTTGAAAACATTATGTCTATCATGTATTAACCCCTTAATGGCCACTTCGTACCTGTATGTTGCTGGTCCTTAAGGTTTTTTGGCCGTAATAGCGTGGGTCTCACTGCCAGTGGCAAAACCACACTATTACAACCTCCCTCCCTCCTGCAGGCCCCCTGTTATAGCACGGTGTTGCCGCTGGTGGTGGGTGGTGGGAGCCACGCTATCAAAAGCATTAACCCCATTAAAAGGGTTAACATTTTTTTAAAGGGACAGTCTACTCCAGAATTGTTATTGTTTAAAAAGATAGATAATCCCTTTATTAATACACTTTTTACCTCTGTGATTACCTTGTATCTAAGCCTCTGCAGACTGCCCACCTATCTCAGTTATTTTGACAGACTTGCATTTTAGCCAATCAGTGTCCTCTCATAAGTAGCACCAGGGGCATGAGCACAATGCTATATATACAGGGAGTGCAGAATTATTAGGCAAATGAGTATTTTGACCACATCATCCTCTTTATGCATGTTGTCTTACTCCAAGCTGTATAAGCTCGAAAGCCTACTACCAATTAAGCATATTAGGTGATGTGCATCTCTGTAATGAGGGGTGTGGTCTAATGACATCAACACCCTATATCAGGTGTGCATAATTATTAGGCAACTTCCTTTCCTTTGGCAAAATGGGTCAAAAGAAGGACTTGACAGGCTCAGAAAAGTCAAAAATAGTGAGATATCCTGCAGAGGGATGCAGCACTCTTAAAATTGCAAAGCTTCTGAAGCGTGATCATCGAACAATCAAGCGTTTCATTCAAAATAGTCAACAGGGTCGCAAGAAGCGTGTGGAAAAACCAAGGCGCAAAATAACTGCCCATGAACTGAGAAAAGTCAAGCGTGCAGCTGCCAAGATGCCACTTGCCACCAGTTTGGCCATATTTCAGAGCTGCAACATCACTGGAGTGCCCAAAAGCACAAGGTGTGCAATACTCAGAGACATGGCCAAGGTAAGAAAGGCTGAAAGACGACCACCACTGAACAAGACACACAAGCTGAAACGTCAAGACTGGGCCAAGAAATATCTCAAGACTGATTTTTCTAAGGTTTTATGGACTGATGAAATGAGAGTGAGTCTTGATGGTCCAGATGGATGGAACCGTGGCTGGATTGATAAAGGGCAGAGAGCTCCAGTCCGACTCAGACGCCAGCAAGGTGGAGGTGGAGTACTGGTTTGGGCTGGTATCATCAAAGATGAGCTTGTGGGGCCTTTTCGGGTTGAGGATGGAGTCAAGCTCAACTCCCAGTCCTACTGCCAGTTTCTGGAAGACACCTTCTTCAAGCAGTGGTACAGGAAGAAGTCTGCATCCTTCAAGAAAAACATGATTTTCATGCAGGACAATGCTCCATCACACGTCCAAGTACTCCACAGCGTGGCTGGCAAGAAAGGGTATAAAAGAAGAAAATCTAATGACATGGCCTCCTTGTTCACCTGATCTGAACCCCATTGAGAACCTGTGGTCCATCATCAAATGTGAGATTTACAAGGAAGGAAAACAGTACACCTCTCTGAACAGTGTCTGGGAGGCTGTGGTTGCTGCTGCACGCAATGTTGATGGTGAACAGATCAAAACACTGACAGAATCCATGGATGGCAGGCTTTTGAGTGTCCTTGCAAAGAAAGGTGGCTATATTGGTCACTGATTTGTTTTTGTTTTGTTTTTGAATGTCAGAAATGTATATTTGTGAATGTTGAGATGTTATATTGGTTTTACTGGTAAAAATAAATAATTGAAATGGGTATATATTTGTTTTTTGTTAAGTTGCCTAATAATTATGCACAGTAATAGTCACCTGCCCACACAGATATCCCCCTAAAATAGCTATAACTAAAAACAAACTAAAAACTACTTCCAAAACTATTCAGCTTTGATATTAATGAGTTTTTTGGGTTCATTGAGAACATGGTTGTTGTTCAATAATAAAATTAATCCTCAAAAATACAACTTGCCTAATAATTCTGCACTCCCTGTATGGCACACGTGAACTAACACCCTCTAGCTGTGAAAACTGTCAAATGCATTCAGATAAGAGGTGGCCTTCAAGGGCTTAGAAATTAGCATATGAGCTTACCCAAATTTAGCTTTCAACAAAGAATACCAAGAGAACAAAGCAAATTTGATGATAAAAGAAAATTGGAAAGTTATTTAAACTTGCATACCCTATCTGAATCATGAAAGTTTAATTTTGACTATACTGTCCATTTAATATACAATTATGAACAGGGCTTATACAAATAATTGCCTAGATTTAGAGTTTTGTCGGTAAAGACCCGCGGTGCTAACGCTGCTTTTTTTCCAGCGCACCCTTAAGACAACGCTGGTATTTAGAGTTGTCTGAATGGCTGCGTTAGCCTCAGAAAAGGGAGCATTGAGCATAATTTAGCTCCACTTCAACCCTCAATACCAGCATTGCTTAAGTCAGCGATAAGCTGGAAAAACATGCTTGTGCACGATATCCCCATAGGAAACAATGGGGCTGAGCTGGCTGAAAAAAAACCTAACACTTGCAAAAAAGCAGCGTTCAGCTCCTAACGCAGCCCCATTGTTTCCTATGGGGAAACTTTCTCTAAGTCTACACCTAACACCCTAACATGAACCCCGAGTCTAAACACCCCTAATCTTACACTTATTAACCCCTAATCTGCCGCCTCCGCTATCGCTAACACCTGCATTATATTATTAACCCCTAATCTGCCGCTCCAGACACCGCCGCAACCTACATTATAGCTATGAACCCTATAATATAATATATCCCAGGACATACTTGAAAACAAGAGAAATCTCAATGTATCCTTCCTGGTAAAATATTTTATAAATAAAATAAATATACTGTCCCTAACATTGTCGACACCTATATTATATTTATTACCCCCTAATCTGCCCCCCCCCAACGTCGCCGCCACCAACCTACACTTATTAACCCCTAATATGCCGACCGGACCTCGCCGCCACTATAATAAATGTATTAACCCCTAAACCGCCGCACTCCCGCCTCGCAAACACTATAATAAATTTTATTAAACCCTAATCTTCCCTCCCTAACATCGCCGCCACCTACCTACAAATATTAACCCCTAATCTGCCGCCCCCAACGTCACCGCTACTATAATAAAGTTATTAACCCCTAAACCTAAGTCTAACCCTAACCCCCCCAAGTTAAATATAATTTAAATTATTCTAAATAAATGTACTATAATTAAATAAATTATTCCTATTTAAAACTAAATACTTGCCTATAAAATAAACCCTAATATAGCTACAATATAACTAATAGTTACATTGTAGCTATTTTAGGATTTATATTTATTTTACAGGCAACTTTGTATTTATTTTAACTAGGTATAATAGCTACTAAATAGTTATTAACTATTTAATAGCTACCTAGTTAAAATAATTACAAAATTACCTGTAAAATAAATCCTAACCTAAGTTACAAATACACCTAACACTACACTATCAATAAATTAATTAAATAAATGACCTAAAATTAGCTAAACTAAAATACAATTAAATAAACTAATCTATAATACAAAAAAAACAAACACTAAATTACAGAAAATAAACATTTTTTACAAGAAATTTAAACTAATTACACCTAATCTAAGCCCCCTAATAAAATAAAAAAGCCCCCCCAAAATAATAAAATGTCCTACCCTATTCTAAATTAAAAAGTAATCAGCTCTTTTACCAGCCCTTAAAAGGGCCTTTTGCGGGGCATTGCCCCAAAGTAATCATCTCTTTTACCTGTAAATAAAAATACAATACCCCACCCCAACATTAAAACTCACCACCCACATACCCCTACTCTAACCCACCCAAACCCCCCTTGAATAAACCTAACACTAACCCCCTGAAGATCTCCCTACCTTGAGTCGTCTTCACTCAGCCGAGCCGAATTCTTCATCCAAGCGGAGCAAGAAGATGTCCTTCATCCGGTAGAAGTCTTCATCCAAGTGGGGCAAGAAGAGGTCCTCCATCCGGTAGAAGTCTTCATCCAAGCAGGGTCTTCTATCTTCATCCATCCGGACCGGAGCGGAGCCATCTTCCAGCCAGCCAACGCTGAACCATCCTCTTCAACCGACGGACTAACGACGAATGACGGTTCCTTTAAGGGACGTCATCCAAGATGGCGTCCCTCGAATTCCGATTGGCTGATAGGATTCTATCAGCCAATCGGAATTAAGGTAAGAAAAATCTGATTGGCTGATTCAATTAGCCAATCAGATTGAAGTTCAATCGGATTGGCTGATCCAATCAGCCAATCAGATTGACCTTGAATTCTATTGGCTGATCGAATTTGGCTGATCTATTGGCTGATCGGATTTTCTGTAATTTAGTGTTTGTTTTTTTTGTATTATAGATTAGTTTATTTAATTTTATTTTAGTTTAGCTAATTGTAGGTAATTTATTTAATTAATTTATTGATAGTGTAGTGTTAGGTGTATTTGTAACTTAGGTTAGGATTTATTTTACAGGTAATTTTGTAATTATTTTAACTAGGTAGCTATTAACTAGTTATTAACTATTTAATAGCTATTGTACCTAGTTAAAATAAATACAAAGTTGCCTGTAAAATAAATATAAATCCTAAAATAGCTACAATGTAACTAATAGTTATATTGCAGCTATATTAGGGTTTATTTTATAGGTAAGTATTTAGTTTTAAATAGGAAAAATTTATTTAATGATAGTAAATTTATAGGTTTAGGGGTTAATAAATGTATTATAGTAGCGGCGACGTTGCGGGCGGGAGATTAGGGGTTAATATTTGTAGGTAGGTGGCGGCGATGTTAGGGAGGGCAGATTAGGGGTTAATACTATTTATTATAGTGTTTGCAAGGTGGGAGTGCGGCGGTTTAGGGGTTAATACAATTATTATAGTGGCGGCGAGGTCCGGTCGGCAGATTAGGGGTTAATAAGTGTAGGTAGGTGGCGGCAACGTTGTGGGGGGCAGATTAGGGGTTAATAAATATAATATAGGTGTCGGCGATGTTAGGGGCAGCAGATTAGGGGTTCATAGGTATAATTTAGGTTGCGGCTGTGTCCGGAGCGGGAGATTAGGGGTTAAAAAAATGTATTATAGGGTTTGCTATTTGGGGGGGGTTAGGGGTTCATAGGTAGTTTATGGGTGTTAGTGTACTTTATAGCACAGTAGTTAAGAACTTTATGTTCCCACGTTAGCCCATAAAGCTCTTAACTACTGACTTTTTTTGACGGTAGGAGTCTTGTCGGTAGAGGCTGTACCACTCACTTCTTCCAAGACTCATAATACCAGCATTAGGCAAATCCCATTGAAAAGATAGGATACGCAATTGACGTAAGGGGATCTGCTGTAGCCTTGAGACGCGGAAAGATAGTGAGCGGTAGACCCTTTCCTGCCTGACTCTAAATACCAGCGGGCTGTAAAAAGCAGCGTTAGGACCCCTTAATGCTGCTTTTGACGGCTAACGCCAAACTCTAAATCTAGGCGAATATTTGGTAAATGGTATAGCAAACAGACTAGTGGTAAAAATACTCAATGTTGGAAACATTTTTAGAGACAAGTTTATCCTATTTTACGCTGTATTTCCCTATAGATTAATATTTTCATAAAGTGTGTATCTCCTTGTTATAAATGTGTTTTCACTAGCCAAAAATATTTTATTCCTGCATACTTTTTTTGTTTGCTATTAACATACACAGGTACAAGCAATGTGGTCTTTTTTCAGCTCGCATTTGAAAGTAATAGCTTTTATCTCATCAAGGTAATTAATACACTTGACTGTTTTATTGATCCCTTCACAGATGAGCAGAGGAACATAAACATTTGAGAATATTCTCATTAGCAGATGCTGTTTGTTTGTTTTTTTGCATAAAGAAATACGGGGTTACTTTCCTTTACCGCAATACTCTTGAGATCAAAAATCCATCTACTCACAGAAGTTTAAAATATATCAGTGTTCTGATACAAACATTTAGTATAAGATAGAGGCAATATATAATACGTAAAGAAATGTAAATTTACGTTTAAACGTACAGCTTATTAAAGGGATAAGAAACCCAATATTTTTTTCTTTCCTGATTTAGGTAGAACATACAATCTTAATCAATCGTCAAATTTACTTCTATTATCAAACTTGCTTCATTTTCTTGGTATCATTTGTTGAAGGAGCAGCAATGCACTGCTGGTTTTTAACTGAACAAATGAGTGAGCCAATGACAATCTGTGTATATATGCAGCCACCAATCAGCCGCTAGAAACCTAGTTTCTTTGCTGCTCCTGAGATTTGCTAGATAAACCTTTCAGCAAAGGATAAAAAGAGAAGGAAGCAAATTAAATTATAGAAGTAAATTGGAAAGTTGTTTAAAATTGTATGCTCTGTTAAAATCATTAAAGAAAGTTTTTGGGTTTCATGTCCCTTTAAGTAAATTAATAACGATATGTTAATAGTTTGGTACATTAACATCACCTGACACATTTCACAAAGAGCTTTCTCAAAATCAGGAGAATGCCATGAATTTAAATCCTGAACACTGTACGACAAACCTCCCTCCCCGGAAGTAACATTACAGGGGCCTGTATCCATTCTGATGAAATTATATTCAAAATCATTAAAGGGATAGGAAAGTCAAAATTAAACTTGCATGATTCAGACAGAGCAGGTCATTTTAAGACACTTTTAAATTCACTTCTATTTTCAAATGTGCTTCATTCTCTTAGTATCCCTTGTTGAAAAATGTATACGCACATATCATACACTAGT